>NW_010125804.1:35684-63422 GCF_000699245.1 Pterocles gutturalis | reverse complement strand
AGGTCATCGATAAAGATGTTAAACAGGACGTTCCCCAGGGATCGGTTTTGGGGCCTACAACTGGTGACCAGCCCACCTGGACTTAACTCTGTTCACCACGACTCTCTGGGCTCGGCCATCCAGCCAGTTTTTTATCCAGGAAAGGATGTTCCTGTCTAAGCCATGAGCCACTAACTTTTCTAGGAGAATCTGTGGGACACGGTGTCAAAGGCCTTGCTAAGTCCAAGTAGGTGACATCCATGGTCTTTCCCTCATCCACTAGGTGGGTCACCTGGTCATAGAAGAAGATCAGGTTGGTCAAGCATGACCTTCCTTTCATGAACCCATGCTGGCTGGGCTTGATCCCCTGGGTGTCCTGTACATGCTGTGTGAGCACACTCAAGATGAGCTGTTCCATTATCTTTCCTGGTACCAAGGTCAGGCTGACAACCCTGTAGTTCCCTGTGTCCTCCCTATGGCCCTTCTTATAGATGGGTGTCGCACTGGCAAGTTCCCAGTCCTCTGGGACCTCCCCTGTTAGCCAGGACTCTTGATAGACAATGGAGAGAACATTGTGAATCTTAATCCTGTCTTTGAAAGTGTTTGCAAATATTTCCATTGGATTTTGTAAAGAAATACTTTATTGCGTAACTAAAAGCCTTATGAAGATATTGATCACTATCTTGTCCAGTACAGACCGCTGCAAAACTCCTCTAATGCAGCCTGAGAATGAGTCATAAATCAATAAAGTCAGTGTCAAAAAAGTGTAGTTCCTAAGGTATCACATCTTCAGCTTTCCCCACTGCTGATCACATCAGTTCTCAGACCATGAAAAGAAAAAAAAAAAAAAGCTACTGGTTTGACTTGATTTCTTCCTAATAAAATCACACTGGCCATTTCTTAACACCTTGCTATTTATCCAATCAAATTCTGCTCTTTTAAAATTGATTCAGCAATTAAGCTCACACTTTGCTTATAGCACCTCTTTAATTCAAATAACTTCACAGGAAGTGATATCTTCAAGCCATTCTTCCATCAGGCATTTATTTCTGGAAATTGCAACTGGGTATGTTACATTAATTATTCCACTATTTTTTAGATTTAGAAGCAACATAAACTATTAGCAGAGCTACCAATTTTTAAACTTGTGTCTTAAGCATGTACTGTATCCTTTGATTACATTAATTTTCACTGGTCAGAGCACAAATTATTTAACAAAAATTAAGAGACAGTATTCCAAGCACTTGAAACTGTAGCATACTGAATTCCTCTCACAGAAACAGCCTTCACTGACATATCTGTGGCCTGTTACTTGGCAACCTTGACACATTAGATATTAGCTAATATCAATGTCACTTTCTCACCTAGAAAAAAAAAATAAAGGAAGGAAAGACAGAAGAAAAAAGTCATATGCTTTAAGAAGGACAGACCAAAGCTGGGCACTGCCTTTCCACACCAGTGAAACATTTTCTGACTGCTCATTCTTGCAAAGTCTATACTATTAACAATTATTCAAAACAGAGGAATATAACTCTGACATTAATTCTATAAATAGAGAACTAACTACCGGCAGACCCAATAGAGCTTTATACTTCATGTTGTTATTAATGTCCAGTAAGTTCCTTTTACTGTTGCCTTTTTCTGCACAAAAAAAGACAAAAAGACAAAAAAAAAAAGGGACAAAAAAAAAGAGAAATCTCCAAGGGCTGTCTCCATCATATTGGTTTGAAGAGTAGACCATGTATTCAAATTCAAATAAGTATCATAACATTTAAGAGACAGGGCTATATATTTTATGTAATAAGGCTGAATTCTTAATGAAGGTAATGAGTATTTGCTGTGTACACAAGGTTAAGATATTGAAATGTTTTATTCATTTAAATGAGCAAGTATGAAGGTTATTCTATCTTTGATCTGTCCCAAGGATGGATCAAATACCAGTAGTCTTTTTAAGTGCAATACATGTCTCTGTGAAAGATGTGAGAGATTCAGTCTCTAAACCATAAGAGAGCATAAAAATCTGACTGTAAATCTAATTATCAGATGAGGCACGTCTGACTGAAGACGTCTGAAGAGGCAAATCATCAGCTTTAGTTTAAAATAAAAGATTTGCTTATTGCACTCAGAAACAAAATACATAGTAGAAACCTCTTGCTAAGAACCCTTCACTTTTGTTATAACTTCCACTCTCACCACAAAATATTTAATGTGTCCATTTGTTTGACACTTGCACAAAAAAATATACGCCACTTTCTCTTCCTTATGTCTCACTTTTGCTGACTCTCAGGAAAAGCAGATGACTTAAACTTTGCAGAATGTACATAGGCCAGGACCTCTACTTCAGCCTCAGTTATACTGTTTAAATAGTTGGTGTAGCTAGAACTGTTTTTAACTTATATGGTGATTCAAATAAATGACATTGCTGTTTGAAAATGCCTGAAGGCTTCAACACACGCTGAAGCTCTGTCATCTATTGCCAGGCAATTTACATCTTCTCTCCATCCTAAGGACCTCAAAAGTGGACTTACCTTTTTTTTTTTTTCTTCCTGTCAGTAGAGATATTTAGCAAATCTTTCATTCAAACGTCATCATCTGGACTATAGAAAGGTATTTAATAATTTAAATCTTCACGTTTGAACTTCCTTATCCTATCAAGACTATAATGATGCCTTGACTATATATATATATTGTATGTGCCTAGAAGAAGAATAGGTTGCATTTCCAAGTAGTTTAACTTAGAAATCAGGGATGGTCTTAAATTCTGGTTCATCTTCCTTTCAGGTTAAAGTGCAATATGACTATGCAATGTGGAAAGTTTCATAGTGGTAAAGAAATACAAATATACCCAGAGGGACTAAGGTGGCACAGAGAGACCATGATTACTGCTGCTTTCCTCACTTCCTAATTGGTGTGGCTATGTAACCTGCTGTAGCTCAGAGAATCCCACTGGCACTTCTGTCAGTTTTATGAATCTCCCTGAATCTTATACTTGAATTGTGAAATGGCAGCTGGTCTGGCAATGAGAGGTTTGAGTACAAAAAGGAATGTACCAAAAGGTACTGGAAGAGGGTATGATGCAAATTTTCATTTGATGGTGGTAGTGTGTTTATAAACAATTAAGAGTTGTGAGGTTTAGAAGAAACACGAAGGCAGAAGAAAATGTGAGAATATAAAAAACATCAAAATAGGAGCTTTTATGCACTAAACTAACACCCAGTTGGGCCCAGAAGAAGATACTGCCAGAGGGAGAAAAAAAGTTGTATAATTTGTGCATAGTCAAAGAGATGGAAACCTGAAACAGAATGATCTAGAACAAATACAAGTACAAAACTTTTCACAGCAAGAATTCAAACCAGTAAGAAGTGTTGTGTTCAAATGATACAACACAATTTCTTTTGCCTACGGCAAAGAACTTCAGTTTGCCAGGATCTGTCCCACTACTTTGTAATCTGCTGATCGAAACAAGACCATGGGTTTAATTTGACCTGTCATCCATTGTAGCATTGAAAAAATAGGTACAAAATCTACCACCATCAAAGCTTTGATAGATGAAAAAATGCATAATACAGTAATGTTGGCAGTGTTAACAGATGGTATAATATTGTTACCATATGCGATATGGAAGCATAAAGCAATGCCAAAGGAATAGATGCCTACTGGAATAATTGTGAGGTGTCAAAACCAAGGATGGATATGCACAGATTAATAAAGGGTTGGCTGAACATCATTTGGATCAGGAGACCAGGTCTGCTGTTAAGAAAAAGACAAATGCTTGTCGTAGATGCATTCAAAGGTCATCTAATGCCAGCTGTGAAGTATATTGCCAAGAAAATGAATATTGATCTTGTGGTTATACCAAGAGGAACGACATCAAAACTCTCTATATAGTAGTGAACATGCCCTTTGAAAACCACTTGAAGTCTTCATACTCAGAATGACTAGTGGCAGGGATCATGCTCCAGCATGAAAAAAAATTTCTACAGGAAAAATACAGAGTAGTGTAAAACTGCCCTGTTATTATATTAGGAGATCACCAGATAAGTTAAATCTAGAACTTGTAGCTACTCTTTCTAAGAAATACAGTATTTTAAATTCTATGGATTGAACAGAAGACAATATGACTACAAAGAAGAACCTGAAAATAATGAAGACACTAAAAGTGAAGAATAAATTGAAGATGGTGAAGAAAATGACAGAAATGTTGGAGTGTAAAAACTGAAAAGCTATAGCAGTACAGCATGTGAGAAGAATACAGGTTAACTTCAGGCATACTTAGTGAAATATTTTTATGTGGATTATAGGTATGCAACAAGAACACTGTGTATGAAATTCATTTGAGGGTCAGCTTAAATTCAGCCATCTCTTCCTTTCTGGTTGTTACGGTACCCTTACTTTTTGGTGATGAGATAACTTAAGATGCATCTACGCTTTTCCACTTGTACCCGCTCCTGCACGGCAGTTGTGGTACTACGACTTGTGATGACACAATATTCTCAACTGAACCACTACAATGAACTGGGTTATAAAACCAACTGAAAACCAAGAGTTTATGATGTTGACTTTACAAGTAGTTGTATCATCATAGTTCTGGCAGCATTGGGACACAATGGAAAGAATGGACACCTTGGATCAAAGGAAAGAGCCAGCTTTACCACTAGAGAAACATTGCCAATCAATGCTCTCACTCAGTACTACTTATTTATCATATTCTAATCACAGTTTCAAGTTACACATAAAACACATTATTTATTTCACCAAAATTTTCCATCCCACATTTTTCACAGTCAATTGCAAAACATGTAATGAGATCATTCTCCCCAACTCTGAGGTCATCACAGGCACCATCGTCCAACCTAGAATGCAAGAGTGAAGCTGACGCACGACTAAACTTACTCTGCGTGTGAACAGAATAGCAGACAGAGATATCGGACAAAAAACAAATGGTGGAAAAACTTAAGATAGGTGAAGCAGGGGAAGTATAACAGAGTCAGGAAGTTCTACGTGCCCTACTAGATACCTTATTTAGGATTTTAGTTTTCTTTTCAGAACATTAACTATATTCCAAATCTCTTTTTTTGGCCGAAGAAGCAACAAGATTCATTCAGCCCTGCAGATCTCATCCCAGAAATGCAGATCTGGCAGAATCCATTATTAAGCCTCAATAAACAGAATCAGTCAGTTCCTGCAGTACTTAACCATAGCTTTAGCAATGGTTAAGCCATATAATGACATTAGCTATAGCCCCATAGAATACTTATTTAAGAAGGATGATAAGCCATTCATTAATCAACTACTAAGGTTAGGGTTTGTGCTGGTAGAAGTGAACAGCTTTTGCTTCATTTTCTTGTAGATAAGAACTAATGTCCTGGAATACAAACTTAATCAAGGGTTAATTTAAAAAACTGCAGGAGCTAATAGGGTAGTTCTAGTCTTTAAGCTTATAAGGACCACGGTATCCTACCTGAACACTGGTAGTTATTTAAACATACCATATTAATTTTGTTGTAAGGGATTAAAAAGTCAATATATCCTATATTATTTTTAACAGTTTTGATTTGTGTGATTTTTTGGCCTGAAGTTTCATTTTAGAAGAACTAGAAAATTAAAACATCTTACCCTTACAAATGTTGCTTCATAACAAGATTCTAACCAGTTTAGATATGAATTGAAATAATACTTCTTAAATCCCTTGTCAGACAAAATTTGCTTTGACCAGATGGATGACAGCTATGATATTCTTTCCACATTCTTTCTACTTTAACAAAAGTGTTCCCAGGAAATAATAAAATTAATCCATGTTCTTCCAAAGCACACCATCTGTCAAAGTTTTATACTAACATAATAGAAATATTTCACTACAATATCTGTTTTTAGGGGAAGGATTTAGTTCCCGCCTAGACCAAAGGATTCATGAATGGACTAGAAATATACCTTTGCTTTTTGGCAAAAATGGTCACTGCTGGTTTTACACGTATTCACTCATCTTATTTGAAATTCAAACTAAAGCAATCATCTCCTTTCCATCTTGCAGTAACTCTTAGTTGTATTTGGGTCCCTGAGAGGGATAATCCTATTTATATTTTTTGTTCTCTTCTCATCTTTCCATTTTCAAACCAATTTTTTAGGTCTTGAATATGACAAGAAAAGGAAACATTTTTTTCTGTTACAGATCTGATCCAACTTTATGGAAAATCTTCTTCAGTTTATATTAAATGGATTAGCTACTTTACAGTGCAATTAATGCAACAGTTCTATGAAAGCAACTAGATGAGGGAAGATGAGGGATGCAAGCTATTGGAACAGATATGCTATCGTGTAAAGCTTTGACACTAACAGTCACTAAAAATTAATTATCACATACTAATGAGAACAAAGTGTGGAAATTCAAATGAACAAGCTCTTTAGAAAAGCAGCCAACTGAAACATTCACCATGGAAAGCCTTATTCCTTCTTCCTCAAAAGAAAGAGTATATGGTGATGAGAACAGGGCAATCAAAAGCTATATGAGCAGCCTAGAAAAATGAGAACATAGGAAGATTAGGAAAGAAATCTTCAGGATAATTAAATTTTTGGCATGAGGAGGGTGGATAGGGATAAAATCTTCAGAGCTCTGATAAAATGACACTTATAAGACTCAGGGACGCTCATAAAGCTGCTAGTCAGTAGCAGTGTGGTGGGTTAACCTTGGCTGGGTGCCAGGTGCCCACCAGGCCCCTCTATCCCTCCCCCTTCAGCAAAATAAAGGGGGAGAATAAGATGAAAACTCGTGGGCCAAGATAAAAGCAGTTTAATTAAAGCAAAGACGAAGGCCATACACAGAAACAAAAGGAAAACAAAGATGTTATTCTCTACTTCCCCTCAGTAAGCGATGTCCAGACACTTCCTGGCAAAGCAGAGCTTCAGTGTGTGCAGCAACTGCTCCTGGAGACAAACACAGTAACAAACACCCCCCCTCCTCCTCCTCCTCCCTGCCCTTGTCTTTTATGGCTGAGCTGAGGTCACATGGTCTGGAACAGCCAATCCGGGTCAGCTGTCCTGGCTCTGCCCCCTCCCAAGCTGTGTGACACACCCCATGCTGGCTGGCCGCGTCACACTCAGCACTGGGAGGCTGCTGTGGAGGTGCTGGCTCCATCTCAACCAGACCCAATACAAGCAGGGAGGTTAAAAACAGGAAAAGATGTCTTTTCTTGCAACAGATTTTTGCTAAAGTATGTTCTGGATTTAAGAAGTTTAGAGGGGCTCAGGGAAACTGTAGAAAAGATTGAAAGGGTAAGCCACTGTGGGCTGCTAAATAGACCTACCATGCCTGGGCTGAGGAATCCTTTCAGACAAAACCAGTTCAAGATTCAGAAGTTACTACAGGATATATGTTTGCCCTGTTCCTAATCATCCCTAGGCATCTGCATAGGTTCACTGTTGGAGAAATAGAGTTGGGTTATATTGACTCTTCATCTTGGCTAGTGAAACCATTCTCATATTCCTGTGCCTGATCAAAACCTACCAAATTCATTAACTTTGATGGACTGTGGATCATGTGGATCAAATGCTGCACTGGCAAAAAGAGTGTATCCATCCTTCAATGGAAGGGCATCCTTAAGCTTGTGCTCAATATGTACCCAAGTATTCTCATCAAAATGTTTACAAAACAGTAGAAAACTACTCTTAACCTAGACAAAGTTATCAGCAAGGATTCCTTGCTATGTGATGAGGACTACGCAACTGCCATAGCTTTGCACTGTGATATAAAATACGACTAGACGCACCGGACATCAGAACCACCCTCCCTTCTGGTATATTTGTCACCACTCAATCACTGTACTCTGTCATATTCCCCAATTATTAAAAGAAACATCTGGATTCACATCATTTGTTGCTGTCCCTAACAGCACTCAACCAGATCACAGTTAGAAATAAAGGAGTGGTCTGCCAGGTCATGGAAAAGTCCAGGCTTCCACTAACCTGCAGTGAACTGCAGGCAGTACCTAGCATGAACAGACAGAAACTTTGTTTTAAAAGGCCCTGTTCTTCCTGCCCAACCCTGCTGATTCATGAAAGCACACAGTCAACTGGGATTACTGTCTGTTAAACCCTAAGATTAGTTTCATACTTAAAGATGCACTGAAGTGCTTTTCTGGACCTGGGCCAGATGCTCAGCATCTTCCAGGATCCAGTTCATAAATATGAGTGCTTCATAAGAGAAGAAAATCATAAAATTGAATGGTTTTGTTGCCATGAAAAGGGAAACATAAAGCACTCTGTGCAAAGTATCCACGTGTTAAGTACCCATAGAACATTTTTTCCTTTGTTAATTAAGCAAAAGTTTCATCTGGGTGGGGCATTTCCTGGCAGCTGATATTCGAGTGAGAGTCATGAGTTTTAATTGCCACTTAAATCCAGGGCATTTCATTGAACAAACAGGTGGAGCATATCCACTTTGAATGTATGCAAACAGCTTTATTTATCATAGATATGAGAATTAGTTTTCTGATTGATTAGTTACTTTTCATTCCGAGCAGGTTGTGGCCAATTGCAGTAACAGCAGATTTTCTGCATTGAATGTAATACAGTTTACACAGAAATCCAATTCAAAGAGAACACTTACAGTTTTAAAATCTGTACTAATGTGAAAGAAAAAAAGCAACGAAGCAAGCATATTCCATTTATAACCCTTGGAAATGGGAGTTATTAATTGAAATATGTGGCTGAATCTATTTAAGGCTGACAAGAATCACTAGCTCTAAACAAGCAGCCATTTCCAGGCCAGCATTTTGTATGATATAAGTGTTCGCTAAGAACCAGCTATTAAAATGCATTAAATCAGTTGCCAAGCTACATTCTGTGATCTGGAAAACAATTCAGTGTTTTATATTTTTGTTTCTAACATACAGAGAAAGAGAGAATGCATTTGCGAAATGCATTAAATTTTATCCTAATAATAAGCTGTTAGTGATTAAGAAATCTTTCTTCGGAATTGGCTGCCAATACAAAGAATATCTCATGTAAACAGCTCTCAGAGACAACATACTACTTCGTTGTGTTTTCAGAGGTTTAGATGAGATAGTCAGAGACAATACGTAATTTATTTCACCTATTTGGGTGGGCAATAGCAAGTCGGAAAAGCACTTCAGAACTAAGTAGCTGTAAACTGGAGGTAAGTCTTCATCCTTTTAGGGTTAGTTTATACTTCTGTTTCTCAGTTATCGAAGCCCTTGATTTCATTATCAGTATCTTAATATAAGAACAGAGGTAAGCTGATCCTTAAATTAATGTTGTCATGCTTAGTGACATGTATTACTTTACTCATGTCACCTAAACTGGTGAGCCAGTTGAAAATTTGCAGATTAACCTACAAGGGACTGTGTCTGATGTTAATTTATTTTTTTCTGATAAAACTAAAACAAATTTGCAAATATTTTTACTACTATCTGCAATTTTTTTCTACTGCATAAAGATTTTTTTTTTTTTTTTGCTATGTCCAGTATTTCTCAAGGGTAATTTTAAGGCTACAAATGGGAGGATGCAGTGGTTCTTTTTATTACACAAGAGTATTCAAAGGATGCTATTTTCTGAGTGGTTAAATCTACACAAGGTTTGTTTTGAAGACAACGTTAGCCATAAGAACTGATGTCTGAGCTGGTGTCTAAACCACAGAGAGCAAGAAAGGAATAACTTAAAGAGGAAGGGCAAGAATGTGGTTAAAAGTACACCAGAGTGTGGTAGAAAAGTCAGGTACCGCAACACACTGGGCCAGGTCAAGAGCATGTTTAAAGGTCAGATAGAAGGTCAGCTAAATGGGGAGTCACAGCATAGGGAAGGCTCTTGGAAGATTAAGTAAAAAGGAAGCAGGGGGTATCAACTTATTTTAAGTAGTCCCTGGATGGGCGTGAAGCATGGAAAGCAAATGATATGGGAAGGGAATATCAGTGAAAATCTCAACCAAAGGACTGACTCCAAAGTGTCCTTGCCAAGGCATCAACTTAGGAAGTTTGGCTTGGAATGGGCTCAATTTCTGTGTGTGAAAAAGAAAAGTCAACGATGGATGCTTTGCAAACAGTAAAAGTGCTTTTGTATATTTAATATGCACATACCAAAAAAACAGATGCTGGTCTATTTATTTTGAGTAACAAGTGGCTATCATTTAGCACTGTGGTAGGCAGAACATAACTTAATACAGCTTGAAAAAAAATATTCTCCTTTACATCTACTTTGAATATAACCATATTTCATAACTGCAGACCAGGAAACACAATAATAGAATTAAAGCAGTATTTTAGAACAGTGGTCACGGTGATGGTTTTGAGTTATTTACAGAGCACTGTGTCTTGGAGATGAGCTTTAAAATTACTTTCCCTCCTTTCTCTGTCTTCCCTAAAGAGTGAATTAAATTAGTTTTGTAGTATATTTTAATGGGATTTGTTTCTCAGTAAGGTCTTTTTCGTCAGAGCCCGTATTTGAAGGTGACTATGACAGTTTTCAAAGAAAAGGGATAAAAAAAGATCAAGAGGAGCTATTCTTAGGACACAGTGACAAAACAATTTTTCTAAAAGAAACAAAGATACACAAATCTGGATATTAATTTCATACAGAAATTACAGTTGAAATCTCAGAAAATATTTGAGCAGTTGCAAGCTTGAAAATCCATTTCACATTTTTAATTTTAAATCACCTGCTTTCATTAAGGTAATTGCTAATATTTCATTTAAAAAAACACATTAGAATCTTTAAAACTGTTTCTACTTTTTGGGACATAAATCCCTCCTACAGAAAACTGAATATTTATTTCATTATTTATTGAAAAATAAAGAAGGGGTAATGAGAGCCGTTTGGGTCTTTGTTTTTGAGTCTTTGTTTTTTAGCTTAGACAAGAAAGTTTAAAACATTATATAGGTTACAATAATAGCTTAATAATCTCTGTTGGTTTTGTGTGTGAATGTACAACACAAGAAACAATTCAAAATGAGAAAAAAATATAGCATGATTAAAGCCAGCTACTACTGAAGGCCAGAACTGGTATTTTAAACAATAAGTTTAGAGATACAGAATGAGATTGGAATAAAGATGCTCTCTTAGTGTTGCAAGGCTGTTTGACAAAAATATCTTTTGGTGTCTAAAGCTAGGCTATTTAAAAGAACATCACTTTCATAAAGAAAACCTGAACTATCTCATGTTTTCACACTGATGGACTAAACCTGATATAAGACAAACCTTCCAAAGATTAAAATGAAGTGGTAAAAATCATTGGGTAGAAAAGTTAGTAGTGAAAATACAGGACAGAAAAATTCAACTCTGCAAAAAAAATTTCACCTCACAGTGAAGTTTTATACATCTTGCTTCTTTTAGAGGACTTGGCCTAAGTTATTAGCTTATGTTAGCTATGTAAAAATTGTTTCATCTAAGACCCTGTATCCTTAGAACACAGGAGAAAAATGGTGAGAAACATAACACCAGTACGAGCTAAAATCTACTTTAAGACAGGAAACTTCCCATCTTATTCCTTCCTCACTCCTAACTTCTGAATGTGCTACAGCTTGTAAAAACTTATGTCATGTTCCAAAAATGAATGTAAAATTGTCAAAGTTCAAATTGCTTTTGATTACCCCTATCAGATTCCACCGGGATGAAGTGATCTGGCTGATCAGTTGAGATGATTAGAAATGGGTTTTCAAAATAACATCTAACATAATTTGATTTCCAAACAATATCAATATCT
Organism: Pterocles gutturalis; assembly: GCF_000699245.1. NCBI lineage: Eukaryota > Metazoa > Chordata > Aves > Pterocliformes > Pteroclidae > Pterocles > Pterocles gutturalis. Next base: position 51,733 of record NW_010125804.1, on the reverse strand, counting down.
AATAAGATTTCAAATTTCATTACTTGGTCAATATCGAAATGTATTATTTCAAGATAATTTAACCACTGTTTTAATCCATTGTACTTTAAAGTCTTATTTTTACCATGTCTTGTTCATAGCGAAGGTATGTGCCATCTGTAATCAGCTGTGACACACAAAGTGAAGGCGGCAGAACAGCCTGGAGAAAAGAAGGCTCCAGCCTTCCAGTACCTGAAGGGGCCTACAGGAGAGGTGGGGAGGCACACTTTATCAGGGAGTGTTACAAGAGGTAACAGGTATAAGCTGAAAGAGGGCAGATTTAGACTAGACATTAGGAAGAAATTTTTCACTGTGAGGGAGACACTGGAACAGGTTGTTGCCCAGAGAAGCTGTGGATGCCCCATCCCTGGAGGTGTTCAAGGCCGGGCTGGATGAGGCTTTGAGTAACCTGGTCTAGTGGAGGGTGTCCTTGCCCATGGCAGGGGGGTTGGAACTGGATGATCTTTAGGGTCCTTTCCAACCCTAGCCATTCTATGATTCTATGATTCTGTAACTGCCTTTTGGCTGGCTTGCACAGGTGACTTCTCATCTCTCTGCAGAGGAGCATTTCACTGAAAGTCATCTTTGTGTCTACATGATATTACACTGCAGCTTGCATCGTCTGTATGTATGCATCTCAGGATAAGATTATTTTTTAATTTATCTCAGTGCTCAGTGTTTAAGTTCTTTTCATCAAGAATAGCTGTTTTTTCCTGTTGTGAACACTTCTGGTAATGGTCTTTTTGAAAATTTTTAAATTTGTTGCATTTGTTGCAACATAGCTGTCTTGGAATGGGGAAAAATTAAGTTGACCATGACCTTTTTTAATGCTATAGCTTAAAGTTCAAGTCTCTACAAGGTTGCGTGTTATCTCTTGTCTCTTTGTATTTCATTAGTATTTATCTTTCTTTAAAGCTTGCTCTCATAGTTCCCTTTTCAAGAGCATTGGATACTTGCAGTTCTACCTGCCCTCTGGTACTTTAGACATTTCTCAGGGAGCTGCTTACCTCTGCTGAGTAGGCAACTTCCTTTAGACAACATGCCTGACTTTTAGATGGCTAACCTTTCTTAACCTCTTTTTCTGGAAAGCTCAAGTGTTCTTTTTTTCCCTTTTTTTTTTCTTTTTCCCATCAGCTATGTGCTCTTTGCACTTCTCTTAAAGATTAATTTCTCTGCAAACTCTTTTTGCTGAACTGTTCTTTATAATTGATTATCTCGAAAAGAGTTGAGGGGCTTTATTTCCTGCTGCTTTCCTGCCACATATTTGGCATATGTTACCTTCTGCTTTTGCAGCACTGCTTTTAACATCTGTCTAAAGAAATATAATCAAGTGCTAGAAGACAAAAAGCACTAAGATTCGTGAGAATGTATTTTCTTATAATAGTATTACAGTGGAGTTGGATGGATATTACATTTAATGATAAATTATTTCGAGAGGAGTTTTTATGATCTCATTTTTCCAGAACTTTCACCTCAATTTTATATATGGAGAACTCTTAAAATAACCTATCTCTTTCAATATTGGAAGTCTAATAAAAGACTAAAATGATAATATTTGTTGAGGAGTAAGGTAAGGACACATTTGAACCATGCTGATACTAACATACACATATCTATATATTAATTTAATGAAATGTTCATATGCTTGTTTAGTTACAGTACTAGGAATTTTTAGACAAACAAAGTAGTTTAAAAAGCTACTATTTTTATTAATTTGTATTTTTATTTTTTCAATAATCTGCTTCTGATTGTGTTTATTCTCACTATTACTACAAACATATGCTTCCTAAATCATGTTAAGAAAAGACAAAATACGTATGGTAAATTTAAAAGTATGTTAAAACAAGAATGAAAGTCACTAAACTTGATATCTAATTTCTAAGGCTCTGTAGAGCAATCTCCTTTTACTGTTTGATAATTGTCAGTTCCATTTTTCCTTTCAGACTCCAGTAGAAGGGTTATGGAAATTACAATGCCTATAAATGTAACAACAAATATAATTTATAATATCAGTAGTCTGCAGCATCACCCATTTGTAAGGTTGTTCAACTGTGCTATGTAACAATGAAAATAGAATCTCAATGCCATTAAAAAATTCATTAATTTCTATGGAATTTCACCTAATAGGTTTTTACTTGGACTAAATTTTTGGAAGATTTCTGAAAAATTAATTCAATCATTGTTAGGTAGATACAGGTAAGATTTAATGGTGTTAAAAAATTTTAGAACTTTCTCCAATGAACTGAATCATTGCGTTATATGAAAGATAACTGGTATTTGTTAGGATTTGGTCAGGAATACCTTACTGATTACAAAGGAGAGGAAAAGGTAAGAGACAATTTAGAATGGCAGCTGAAGTGGCTGGTATTAATTTGTCCATGAGACAGATGGATCCATGAAGGGGGAAGCATAAAGACACACAGGTCCTACAGACACTGACAGTGAATACAGAATTGTGACCAAACGAAGAAGAGCATGGGCTAAACAGCCAGGGAAAGCACTGGCGTGAGTTGGGTTGCTTTTAGGTTGCATAAACATAGAAAAGAGAAGCTAATTTGATGAGAAGTAGGAAGAAAGAAATTCTTCTGTCTGAACAAGGAAGGAGGAGCCTGACAGAGAAACACTAGTAAAGAGAGGTGATCAAGCAGGAAAGTTAAGGAAATGGGAGAATTAAAGGGGACTAGGCAAACTGTACCTGGAAGAAGCAGCCTGAAGAAATGAAGGCTATAATACACATTCGGTGAGACTAAAATAAATAATATGTAGAGTAACAATGGGTCCTAGTGCAATTTTTGTCAGTGTCTGACAAGTGCTACTCATTTTGAGAAAAGAATGGACTGGACATCCACAGTGGTCCCTTCTGGAAGTTTCAACATTAGGTAATTGCAGAGTGGGACTAGGATGAGGATGGGGGTGGGATGAAAGGCAGAGTAGGATGTACTGCAGGGTAGGACAGAGTGCTGTGTTTGGGTAAAGTGTTCATCAGAGCTCAGTGTTTTTGAAGCAATGCAAGAGGAGATTAATAGCTATCAGAGGAAATGAATACACTAAATATATTTTCTTCCTTTTTTAAGATAGGCTTCAGTAAATTAGGAGACAATCAAGATGGAAGGAAGAAAAAAACAATTAGAAAACTACAGCTCTGTGTACATGCTTCTTAAATGTCTTATTTTCTGTCAACTAATGCATTTTACGATAGCCATCTTGTAGTTCACCAGCAAATTCCAGGATTTCCTAACTTTGAAACAACATTCTAAAAGCTCTTCCAATAAGGTGTTACAATGTTTTTATATGAGCAGCATTTAAAACAGATCTATTCCTCTAATACTATCATTACCCTGAGTTGACTGGGTTTTGTGCTGAAATCTAGGAAGATGTAATCTATCTGATGCAGAGCTTGTAATTCAAAGTAAACAGCCCTTCTGGGATTTTTCTGTTATAAAGGCTGAGGGGTCTAATGCCTCCTGCAATTGTTAAAGAGGATAAGATATATAGTTAAAGAACACCTTCCTAACAGTCATACACCGGTCTAAGCCTCTAATAGAGCTATTCAAGAAGCAGCACACAGTAACTTCAGAAACAGTTGGGTCAGCATGGTTCCTTGGGGAACCATGTAGATCTCTGGATGCCCAAAAGAAAAATTGCCACTGATATTACCTGTCAGTGCTTCAGCAGAGCCAGTCTGAAACAACCCAGATGTATTCAGCCACAGTAACAGAGTCCAATATCAGTGCTATCAAAAACCACCAAATCCAATAAGACTGTCCGACTGTCAATTGTACTAACTAGGTTAGTTTGTGCCTGAGAAACACCAATTTCTTGAAGCCATAAATGAATTTTTATATTGCAAACAGAAAAAAAAACTTTTAATTAAATGTTAAGTTCTTTAAGATACAATTTCTTTCTGAGGAAGCTGTAATCAATTTTAAAAGGGGAGAAATAAATTTCACTTGGACAATTTTATTATCTATAGCAACACTTCCTTTTCTCAGTAATATTTGTTAAAAAGAAGAGAAAAAGAAAACAACAAACTCAACCCTCATCCAAGAACAACAAAGCAGCATCGCCCAATATTCCAAGTGCTTCCTCAAGCCTAACGTGTGTCTTTGGTCATGGAAACATCAGTCTGTGATCCTCCTCAGTAAGTTTGCTGATGATACCAAACTGAGCAGGTGTGTTGATCTCCTTGAGGGTAGGAAGGCTTTGCAGAGGGATCTGGACAGGCTGGACCGATGGGCTGAGGCCAATTGTATGAGGTTCAGCAAAGCCAAGTGCCGGGTCCTGCACTTTGGTCACAACAACCCCCTGCAACGCTACAGGCTCGGGACAGAGTGGCTGGAAAGCTGCCCAGCAGAAAAGGACCTGGGGGTGCTGGTCAACAGCTGGCTGAACATGAGCCAGCGGTGTGCCCAGGTGGCCAAGAAGGCCAGTGGCATCCTGGCCTACATCAGAAATGGTGTGGCCAGCAGGACTAGGGAAGTGATTGTGCCCCTGTACTTGGCACCGGTGAGGCTGCACCTTGAATCCTGTGTATAGTTTTGGGCCCCTCATCACAAGAAGGATATTGAGGTGCTGGAGCAGGTCCAGAGAAGGACAACAAAGCTGGTGAAGGGTCTGGAGCACAGGTCTTATGAGGAGCGGCTGAGGGAGCTGGGGTTGTTTAGTCTAGAGAAGAGGAGGCTGAGAGGAGACCTTGTCACTCTCTACAACTACCTGAAAGGAGGTTGTAGTGAGGTGGGTGCTGGCCTCTTCTCAAAAGTAACAAGTGATAGGACAAGAGGACATGGCTTCAAGTTGTTCCAGTGGAAGTTTAGGTTAGATATTAGGAAAAATTTCTTCACTGAAGGAGTGATCAGGCATTGGAACAGGCTGCCAAGGGAAGTGGTGGAGTTACCATCCCTGGAGGTGTTGAAGAAAAGTGTAGATGTGGTGCTTGGGGACCTGGTTTAGTGAGCTAGGTGGTGTGGTTTGATGGTTGGACTTGGTGATCCTTGAGGTCTTTTCCAACCTTAATAATTTTATGATTCTAAGACACAAGAAAGAAAAGGCATAGAATATGGTGAAAAGTATTTCAGTATTTCTTCTATATAAATGTGAAACAAAAGAAATACCACAGGTCTTTTGGGCTTCTATTATAACACAGAAAATCTGTTCTCATTTTTGTATTATACTTTTCAATACTTACATGTCTTTTGAAAAGGAACCTAGAAACACCAATGACAATGTAAGTGCTCTTCATTCACAAAAGTGAGAAATAAGGGCAGTTAGGGTAGAGACTTCTCATGGTGCTTCACCTGTATATTCTGTATAGCCAGGTTCATAACTAAAGTCCACCAAAATACAGGAGATCCCTCAGCTGTCTTAAAATTGAATACTACAATTTAGTTTCTAGTAATTCTCTGTTCTTAACCTCTTCCTGACCAATCAAATTACCTTTTCTGTTTGGTCATTTAAAAATGCTCTGAGTTATTCTGAACCTGTATAGCTCTTCAATACTCTTACTAATATGCAGCCTAAGAGTGTCTAATACTTTACTTAAACGGTACACTACTTCATAATTCTTCTGGATCCAGTTTTCCTAATGAGGTAGATGTGTGACTGGAAAACAAAAGAGGCAGACATGCCTATATGTCATGTTCTTGCCTCTCATCCTTGTTAATTCCTTCTTATGTTGGAGACTCTTTTTGAAGTTCCAATACTAATTTCTTACTAACGAAGAGATAAACCATCATAGAAGTAAACTTTACACAGTCAAATTCTGCATTAGCTACTGATGTCATCAGGGACATGATTGTTTTCTGTAACAAAGCCACTGATCTGACATGATAACTACTAGTGTTCATGGTGGTAGAGAATGACTTGATTCATTTTCCTTAAAAGAGGTTTAGAACTGAAGCAGGGGTAGTACACACTGGACTGAGATTAATTTTTCAAGTCATATGGGAGAACACCAACTCTAGAAGCCTTAAAAGAACTTCATATTTTTCAGTGTTTCAGGAAGTTGCAGCTATTTACAAGTAAATTATTATTCCTATTCTTATTATTATTACTACTACTTTAGGCATCAGAAGTACCAAAAGAAAATTATCTACAACTTTTTGTTTAGGATCAGCCCTAATCAAGTTGCTAGGAACCTTGTGCTGCTACCATCACCAAAGTCTCTGCTTGCCATTTGCAGCCAACACAACTTGAGCTCCCACCAGCTTACTTAGCTCTTTGACAAATTTGTAGGGAGGGTTGATGCAGCATTTGTGTGACCTCAAGAATTATAAGTTTGGGAAGTCTGTGCTAGTGACCTAATTAAAACGTTGATTTACTGTTTTTGAATAGAAATTACGAGTAGGTTGAGGATTTTAATGTACCCACACCAATGATTAGGTTGTTCAGACTATAGTATTTTCAAAATAGATACTTAAGAAAGTCAATAAGAGAGCAGCCTTTTAAGATTTCCTTTGGCTGAGAGACTACTTCCTAATTATGTCCCTGACTTAAGGCATTTTGGCTTATATTCACTAAAGTTCTCAAGTATTGAGTAAAATCCAAATCTAGAGCTTTCATAATCTGCACAAGACAGAAAGAGAAATAAATATGGATATGCACCAAAATTAGCAGATGGAATAAATCTGTGCCATAATTCCCCTCCCTTGTGTTGACTTGTAGCTGTTTTTCTTTTATCTCCTTCCTGGGATTGTACTGAGGGAGTCATTCAGCTTCTTCATGCTAGACATTACAAATATTTGAAATAGATTTCTTCAAAGTAAAACAGCTTAAAAAAATTGTAAGCAGATTTGGGAAGGATGTTTCAGTAGAATACAGGAAATTATGCAGTTTTGCACATAAAATCCCCCAAAAACCACAACAACTGCCAGAGAGAAACTGAAGGCAATCTCGGATATGCCATGCCAAAGCTCCTGTGTGCTTCACTGCTTGATGCTGCAGAAGAACTTGTACATTCATTGTTTTAGAATCACTGAATCATAGAATGGTTAGAGTTGCAAGGGACCTTAAAGATCATCTAGTTCCAGCCCCCAATTTTAACCAACTCTTGCTCAGCCATTGCATGAATTTGTTGGTTTCCTCTCTAGGAACACAGACTTGTTTATCATGGTGATTTAAAGTGCTCATCTACAAGTAGAAAGGCCTGATCTAGAGGCATGTTATAAAATAATTTTGATTCACAACTCATCAAATTTTTAAGACATTCATCTTGCTTCAGCTCATGTCCCCGTTGTTTTGGTTTTCGTTTAACCATCTAAACAGTTTCTTATGACAGGTGGGGAGAAGACTATGGAAAAAGAGTCTGAAATTCTTAGTTATGACAGCATGGAGGTTGCACTCTATTCTGTGCCCCCTGCTTTTCATGTTTATAACTGTAATCCCATTGGTTTCTTATTCCCCTCCATATACCTGTTTTAGTCAATTATTCTCTTTCCATCTATCGTTAGATTATTAACTCTTTAGGACAGCCAGCATCCTTTCTCCTTCCCCTTCTGCAGAATTTAATTTATGAGCTATTGCTGAGACCACTCAACTGCACTGTAGCAGAACTTGTGAGATAAGTTATTTATACTTTGTTACATAATATAATAAATGCAATCTCCTGTACAAAAAAGAAAGAAAAATAAATGTATTCTTTAGGGAAGAATTTAGAATCTGGTTTCAAGCTTTCTTATGCTTTTTGAGGTCTGGAAAAAGAGAAAGCAGCATTTATTTAATATTGTTATTAAGTATTTTTATACATATATGTGATTAAATTCTTGGTCATTGTTTTTTTGATATTACAGCTAAGTAGGCTAACAAAAAAAATTACCTATTTCTTATCTCTCAGTGGCCTCATTTCATGTTCTGGCATGTGTCTTTGTGAAGTGTCAAAATCTCAGTGCTCTGCGCGCAGGCTGGTGGTAGTTGCTACATCTTCAGACACATCAAATGTGGAGAAAAAAACAAGGAAATAGTTTGAAAATGTCAGCCTGCTCATAAGAATAGAACTACAGCAAGACTTTGCAAGGACACAAGGTTTTTAAACTTCAGCATGAATTACAAAAGCTATCACAGTATCTTAGGGAAAACTACTATTACTTTAGGTTATCCATTCATACACGTTTAAAAGTGTCAGAAGAGCATTTCTTTGTCAGGGTTGACATTACTACATTCAAACAGATTCTGTCTCAGGAAACACCACTAAGGACACATCTAACAGACTATACTTGGTCATATATTGTAAAGACTTGGAACAAAGGAGAAGCACTGTGATGTGATTGCTAATTTCTACTTTAAAATACATTTTTTATATGTATGTATAATGGCCTAGTTCAAGATTGCTGGCTGGAGTTTATATCACCTCTTCATTTTTATGACGCCTTTTACAGCCACCTAAAGTGAGAAATAAGTGAGGTGAAAAGTGAGGTGGTTCCCATTCATTTTAGATAGACTTATGCTAATGCCCTGATGCATCTTTTTGGGGACTTCATAACAACAATGGCTACAAGACTGTGAACCACAGGATCTGCCTTTTACAGCAAATTCGTCCTGTTCATGTTTTACCTCTGCAGGTGCAGAAAATGTTGCTTTAATCAGCATTATCTCCTGTGGTTTTCTATTTCTTATTATTGTATAAATACTTCCATATGGATCTCCTAAATCTAATGACTGAGCAGAGAAGTCTCCTGTTTGCTAAGTTGAAGAGGACATACTAACTTTAAAACTACTTGTAGAATGCTTCTCCTTTTCCCACTATACATTCAAGACTTCATCAATTTGAAAAACCTTTAAGTTATTTAAGCTTATGGTATACCTAATTTTCCTGTTTCTTTCTCACCCTTATCCAGCTGCACCTGCATAATTTTTATTGTCCTTTCAAAACAATCTTCTTTACTACCTCCTCTCCCCATTATGCATAATGTCAATATAGTTTGATTGATAAATGTGTACATGAATCTCCATTCATGCCATCAGAGTGGCCAGCTTTGGAAACATGCATTATCTGTTGATCTGAGGTCATGTCCTGGGTTAAGCTGAGACAGAGTTAACTTTCTTCATGATAGCTAGCAAGAGGCTGTGTTTTGGATTTGTGCTCAGAAGAAAGCTGATAAAAAGTGATGTTTACGTGATTGCCAAGGTCTTCCAGCTTCTCTGGCTGTCTGCAAACAGGAGAAGCTGGGAGGGAGCACGGCCCCAGTTGCTAGCCCAGGATTTGATCTTAGATTCGGGACTGAGACCCAAAGTGGCCAATAATCTATTCCATAACATACATGTCATGCCCAGTATATAGGTGAGGACTCTCCGGAAGATCGGCCTTTTGGTTACGGATCTCTTTTACTCCGGGTCATCTCGCTCCAGGTGGTTGCTCTCCCAAGGCCTGTCCCCCCCCACCCCAGTAAGCTCTTGGTCTGGAACACTCAGACTGTTATCTCCGTTCTGTGAGTGCGGTTTCAGGACTCTCCCTGCTCCGGGATCGTTAACTGGGAACAGGCTGAGCCTTGGTCATCGGGTGGGGGGGCAGTATCACTGTGTATCACTCATTTCTATATTTGTATATAGTATTATTTTCAATATTATTGTAGCTTAGTTATTAAATTATTCTTATCTCAAACCATGAGTCCTTTTTTTCCCTTTACCCCTTCAATTCTCTCCCCTATCCTCGGGCAAACCCGTCACAGGTCAGCAGGCAAGAAAGTCTTTTGAGCATTTTTCACCTCAGATTAAAATCAATTTCTTGACTAAATAAATAAGCAGCCAAACTGCAGCTGTCAGACAGACATAGTAAAAGGTGAGAGTGAAGGTCACCACTCTGGAGAAAATCTTTTACGTGGTGATCAGATGGACCCAGTCAGGGAATAACCAACTATGACAGATAAGATGGCCATAGCAGGTACACTGGCAGTGAGTGATTCCCATGCTGAAGCCCACACCTGCCAGAAGGAGAAAATTGAAGTGGGGTCTCTGCATCATATTTCTAATTGAAACAGGTATTGATGGGAGAGAGGCAGAAGTTTGTCCTTTTTGAAATCTAAGGGGTAAACAGTGAAAATTCATTAACTAGAGGACTTGTTTGGAAGTCTGAGATAAACTTTGTCAATATTATGAAAGTATGCAGAAAATGGTCATATTTGGAGACAGTAAAATATGAAACTTGAAATAACTCTGGAAGCAATAATGTAATTGATTTTTTTTTTCCTAGACATCAACAATTAGCATATTGAGAGAATAGCTGAGTCCAAACAGTTTATCTACTTTCAAACACATTCCCTTCCACCTTAAAAAAATATTTTCTTTAATAATCTTGGCTTTATTTAATTTTCTTGGCTATTTTACACATGCTATAGAACGCTGCCTTCAGGTGATACAGGAAGGCCACACTGCCTTCAGGTGATACAGGACAGCCTTCTGAGAGTTTTATCAGACTATGACTTAGTTTTTCCAACACATTGAGAATCAGGTAGCTCCTAGCTCTGGCTTCTGTGGGAACTAGAATAACATTTTCATCATAGTGAAATACGATTTCTCAACAAAGCAGCCTGTGAAATCTAAACACGAGCTTTCATAACTTTTTATGACCTCAGGCATTTCATTAAAAGCTGCTTAGCTCGTCAAAACAGTGCAGAGGAACAGACAGTGAGATTTCCAGCTATACTTTGTCAATCAAAACAATATGTTTAAAAGAGTCATCTCTTCTCTTTCTATTTCTGCCTTCTGTTCTTAGTTAATTAAGATTCATGCCATTATCAAAATTATGGGAAAATAATTTAAAAATCAGTAATATGCTTGGATTACTTTTATATATATATATATATATATATACACATATCTCAGCAACAGGTGGTTAGGTTCCTAAGGCTTTATTCTAATGTCACACAGTAAATCACATTGTACCATCCTTGGGTGCAGATGAAGACTAAATCTTCCTTTGTAAAGAACAAAGTGCTATGAAGTTCATAATTTCTCATCTATATCTTGTAAATGCCACTACTTAAACTTTTAATTTCTCTCAGGGCTTTTTTTCTTTTCTTTCAGATTTCACTTATCCGTAGGTGTTCACATTTCTTAACATCCTTAGCCTTTTTTATATCCCGTTAAAATTTACTTCTCTGTTTTTTGCATGAATATCTCTTGTGATTCTTCAAATTACCAGTCCCTTCAAAGTTTTTGAAGTACATGCGGTTGCCTATTTGAGTTCATATTAATAACTGTTCCTTGATTTTTGCCACTTCAAAACTTTATTTTTTAAAATCCATTCTTTTCATAGAGAAGAACTTCAGCTTCTTTGTAAAAGATAAATTTTATAACTACTAGAATTAGGTAGAAAATGATCCTGTGGAATTAAAGTTTTTTTAAGCAAACTTTCATACAGGTAATGTTGTAGAATTACAACTACAGAAAATATTCTTCTACTTTAATTTGGATCTCACAGAGATGGACCGTGCCTCGTAAAGCACAAGAAATTTTTTGTATGGTGTTTGTTTTTCAATGCAAGACCCAGTTGAACCAGAAGGAAAGACATGATCTGTCCATTTAATCATTTTGTGATAGGGAAGACTGACTTCATCCCTCAGGACATAGCTTAAATCTCACCTTCAGAGATCTAATTTAGAGAGACAGTATAGAGATTGTTCAAACTAAAATGTTTTCCCTAGTCAATAATAATATTTAGAACCAAACCAGAATTGCCTTTTCCTCTCCTTGGCTGTTCTTCCTCTGAAGATTTTGTAAAAAATTACCCCCATCACAATGGAGTTTCTCAGAAGCTTCTTCCATTTTGGCTCTGAAAGAATGCAAGAAGCTTTCTCTTGTAAACCCTGACATCAGACATTACAAAGAAAAAAGCGGTGTTCCTTTTCATCCCAAAGTTGTTTAACTACTTTAGCACAGTCTTTCTGTTTATTATTCCAACCCATCCTCAGCTTGTCCACACCTTCCTGATTCTCCTGAACAATCCTAAACTCTCCACTACCCTGGCTCTTTGTAAATCACTTAGCTGGAGCAGTTTGTATCCTGGTTAATCTTCCTAAGATCCTCATCCAAACATGTTAATCATAATAATCTAGCAGCTAATCTTCCTTTTTCTGTTTCTTTATTAACCATGAAGAAAAACAAAAGAGTGAGACCCTTCTCTTCCCAGAATCCACTGCTAGGAGCCATCTCTTCTGAACAAATCTTGAATTCTTTGTAGTTTGATGTTAGAGGTGAAACATGACTGACCTGCATGCCCTTCCGTCATACTTTCCCCTAAGCCTAGTTTTTAAGGACATGTAGAGGCTGCTCTGTTTGACAATGCCAGGTCTGAATGGCTTAAAACAGCCAAACTCCAAGACAGATATAGAAATGGGACTTTGCCATTGTAATCTTTAACATTGTGAATCCTAGAAATAGACAGCTAGCTCTGAGAGCGTCATTGGCAATGCTGGTACGCTCGTCTGTGTTCCAGAAATGGTAAAGAGAGGAGAGGTAGGCATCCTAGACTGGGAATCCTAGCAATCAGCGCTGACCAGAGTCAGTCTGTAGGAAGCAGCAGCAAAAGGTTGCATGTGAAACACTGCTCTTCACTACAAGAACATGCTGATCCCAGGAGTAAGGGTGAGTCATTCTCCGATGAACCTGAAGCCATATCTTTTGCATATCAGCATAGCTAAAACAAAAGACACGGGCAGCTGCATCATGCTTTTTTATTAAAGTGGTGGTGATGCTTTTGCTGCTCAGTCTCGCCTTCAGCTTAGGTGATCAGGATACTCGGCTGTGAAGGATGAGTCCTGGATGTCAAGACCTGTTACCTTCTGACATGAATTTGATGGCCAGTGAGGCTCTCTCGTTTCCTCCCAGTCCCTACAACTTAGGCAGCCTGGGCTACACACTCCTCCAACTTCAAACTGAGGGACAAGATGGCTCACATCTAAGAAACCTCTTAAGCATGACCCTGTCATGTGAATTTTCACGGAAAATGCAAAAATGTAAGGTTTGGCAAGATGTTCCAGTATAGAAGCAAGCTGCTTTTACAGAGCTTTGAGTCACTTCCTACAGTGTGTACTGAACGTGCTCTAAGAACTCTTACAAAATTCAGATCCTGAATATAATTAAGCATGTAAATGGCTGGTTTCTGGATTTTAAAGAGCATCAGACAACTACATCCTGCCTTTCTGATCAGCTGAGTCAAGGCAACAACACTTCTGGTTGGGTACATAAGGATCTGTTATTGTTGATACGGAAGTTTCTTTTTACTTTTCCCCTTTATAAATGTAGTTATATAATATCTCTTGCATCTGAAAGAGTTTAAGAGGAAGTAGGACCTGGACTATCTTCATTTCCTGAATCTATATGTCTCAATTACTCTCCTGGTGAGCTCTGGCTCAGGAATGGCAAGATCTAGCACCACATTTGGAAAAATAAATCCATTAATAACTGTCAGAAATCTACAGAATAGAAAACAAAATAAAAGAGTGTCCTAGCACTCCTCACAAAATATTATTGGAATCAATTAGTCAGAAATAGTCTTCTGCTTACAGTCACTGCATGATCACAAGAAACTTAAAAAAAAAAAAAGGGGGGGGGGGAATATAATTATGTTATCTGAATGAAATTACTTGCTTAACTGCATTATGCAGTCGTTATGCAAATATTTAGGAAAACCTGCTCCTGAAGTATATTACATGAATGTCATGTACCTTAATGCAGATTTGCTATTTTGCAGCATGACAGAATTGCTTAATAAACCCAGGCATATATAACAGATGTTGCTTTGCACTGCCCTTGAGTTATATGACGGAAAACTCCCTAAGCAAAGCAGATATATGTCATGTCAGGTAGAAGGGAACATACCCCTGTAAGCTTGCTCCAGATAAGGAAGAGAACAAATTCAAAATGAAATTTGCATTTTAATTTCATCATTTCAGATTTTTATTGTTATGTACTTGTCAGAAACACTGATTTTATAAGGCCTTAATATTGATTAGAAAAGGGTACCTAAATATATATTTGAATCTTTTAAAGTTATTGCACTATTCTACTGTGTTTTTTATGATATTAAGTGCCCCTAATCTTCACACAAATTGTTTTCACATATACTCGCTTTAGGAACTGACTTCTAGGTTTTTGTCTTCCCTTCATTTTTTAGAATGTTATTTCTTAGTGGAATCAATAATGGCAATCACAATTTTAACCTTCCTAATAATTATATTTATATAAAATATGAAAACAAAAAAAGATTCTAGATAATTACTAAAAATACATTATTTTTAGTGGTTTTTGGTGTTTGCTCAGGTTCTGTTTTCAGATTGTTATTTTTTCTCCGTTGAAGCAGTCAGAGAGAGAAACTTAGTATTTCATGGAATTTTGTGAGCTCATACATTTCACAGTTGGCAATTAAAACACTATGTATCATAATGACCAACATAAATTCAGTAGAGTAGCTCATAATAAGAAGTAGTTTGTAGCAGAAAAAATAATAGCACTATACATGAAAAATAAGGAACTACTCTGCATCAAATTTTCCAGGTCTTCTTACCTTGAGGAACTATGGAAAAGCAGTTTGCAACACACGTTAACTTCCAGCACACAGATACAACACACAATCCAGTAATAAGTTAACATAGCCCTTTATCTACTTTTTTACATACCTTTCTCATTTTCTAGTATATTTTTAAGAAGACATATCTAAATATTTCAAAAGCAATTCTTCCTCAAAATTTCTGTGCTTGTTTTCAGTCATAAGGTCAAATAGATTCTCTTTTACTTTTATGTTGTAGACATAGTATACTTTAAAGTATATTCTTAATTTGCCTTATGTGGATAAACCAAAGATCTTATTAGATTATTTCACTGAATCCCAAAGTTTATTGCACATATATTTTATCTGACCTCTGGATCTCTAACAGATTTCTAGAGATCTACTATATATCTTTAATAGACCTCTGGAGATGGAGAGATTTCTGAGGAGGAAAGACTTGCAAGCTGCAAGAGGTTATTAAAACAGCAGCATTAAAATGAACTCTTGGGAATACCTGGGAAAAGGCACTCCTCAACTTTATTTCCTTATGGTAGCACTACGCAGCTTAAATTATGCTCTAAACCTCTTAAGAAGTCATAAAAGGAAAAAAGGGGAACAATTCTAAAAAACCCACAAGATCTGTTAAGCAATATTTTCAGTGCTTAAGTCCTTTTTGATGGAAAAAAAGTTGAGGTTTTGTGAGATAAATTAAGCTTAATTACACTATCATTTGGGGGATTGCCATATGGTACCAATAAATAATTTCTCAATAAGCTACTGTTCTTCCTTAAAATAGATAAACACATGTCGGGTACTCATACTTAAATCCATATCATTCCACTCTGAAGTATATCCACACCAATTAACCACCTAGAGATGACTGACAATGTCTCCATCAAATGACTGATTATGAGTATCTCAAGGATATGCATGCCATGAGAAGCATAGGAATATTTTGCATTTTGAGATATCGATTAAGATTTTCCCACCTGCATCACAGAA
Organism: Pterocles gutturalis; assembly: GCF_000699245.1. Lineage (NCBI taxonomy): Eukaryota > Metazoa > Chordata > Aves > Pterocliformes > Pteroclidae > Pterocles > Pterocles gutturalis. The sequence goes on along the minus strand of NW_010125804.1, from coordinate 36,237 downwards.
TCCATCTTTTGAGACTTCAAGAATATTCCCTATTTCAATGGAAGTTTTTGGTCACAGCAGATATCCACAGTATTGTTAGTCCTCCTGAGTGAAATAGTTGTAAAAAAACTCAAACCAAAACATTTTCAGTCATCACTACTACATAGAAATCTGAAACCTGGAAATAATTTCAGTACACCATAGCATGGCAGTCAGCATTGGGATAAAATAAAAAGACAGAAAGAATTTCCTCCTTTAAATTGCATTCTTCAAAACTTTTAGACTCAGAGGAAGGGGAGGTTATTTCTCTGGAAATGACAACAAGAACATTTTTGACAGAGTATCCTTTCACTTGTATTCCTAATCTGGCTGGAGAAGATTTAGCACAGTTTGAAGTTATTTCATTTTAGTTCTGAGCCCTTGTAAATCATACCTGGCTAAAGAAATTTGGACAAGTGTGGCCAGTGCTTGTTCTCAGAGCTGAATGGAAAACAAACATGCTTTTTCCCTCAGCTACCCTATCCGTCCAATGAAGCAATCAACGACAACACGAGAGGCTGAATTAGAATTCAAG
>NW_010125804.1:10074-35653 GCF_000699245.1 Pterocles gutturalis | reverse complement strand
TTTCCCTGAGCATCAATGTCCAACTCTTTGATGTTATACATAAACCTAAGCATAGGCTGGCAATAGCAGACCTCTTTTGGTAGCTTATGACAAATTGAACAGCTTGGATATTATTTGGAATGGGAGCTTATTTTTATAACTCTGCCTTCAATTTTTTCACTTCTTTTTTTTACATTCTCAGTGACATCACAGAGTGAGCTTTTGCATATAAAATTTCAGTAAACCTACAATTTTTTACACAATCTTTATACTCAATACTTACTTTAGTTTTGGTGACTAACATTGTTGCTGTTATTGATTTGTAGGAACGTAAAACTATGAGGCTGTTTGGTTTTATTTCTTCCACAGACCCACTGGGACCACTGTACTTTATCATTTACATTCTCTTCTATGTACTCATATAGCTAGTGTCTCTCTATGAAGAATTACTTTCTCCACTTAGGGGAAGAGATAGGTCAGATGTTCAGCCAAACAAGAGCTCAGAAAAAGAGATTGTGCAGGGTCAGAAATTAAAACACTGTAATCAGCAGGTTGCTACTGCTTTACCTCTGACCTGTGCCAAACTTCTTGCCAGCACCCAACAGAAACTTCTGCATCCTAAAATATTTGTTTTCCTCACCACTTTTTTTTTTCCAGTTTAACTATTGTTATTTAGGTGGTGTTTTTTACTGAAAGGGTGAGGAAAGTGATATTTAGTGTTTTAACACTTAATTTCTCCGAAAACATAAAACAAGCTAGACAAAAATTCCCTTTATATATTTTGCTGGGCCCATATCAGCAACCTTGATTCAGAGCTGTCAGAACTGTGATAATTTAAAAGCCAGCATCAGAAGCAAGGAGATCAGGAATGGTGTCACACACACATACCTAAAATGCTTACATAATTTTTTCACATTGATCATAAATGCAAAAGTCACTTTTAAATGTATTTAAAATCCAGGATTCCCATGTTCTAAGCTATGTGCAGAAATGTTCTGCTCTGCTGACTACAGGCTGCTCTACTAGCAGCAGCTATGGCACTACAGAAGGCACTTACAAATGCTGATTAGTGCACTGCTGTGTCATTCGCTATGGCTACAACAGCCAAGAGTGAGGTGTGTCCCTGTAGCTGCCATAATAAATCCTCTATTCAAATGGATAGACTATAAGGACATGTCTGCTGTATTTGCATTTATCAGCATCAAAGTTCTTTCATTAAGTTATGTTCGTAGTACACACGCCAAAATACATTTTTCACTTGATATTATATAGATTTAGATTTGCGTCAACATTTGAAATCCTTAAAGACAGAAACAGGTGTTTAAACTGGCATCACCATAAATAAATCTAACACCTAAGAGAAAGCCTGCAGTAAGGGTGAAGGATGGCATAATTCTTTCAAGAAAACTCTTCAAAAGAACCAAAATATATTCTTACCTGAAGGTTATTCCTGTCTTGGAAAAAATGAAACTTAGATGGAACTTTGGAACCTTAAGATGAGTTAATGTAAAACCTACCTTTTACTATACAAGCTTGCACAAAATTGTCAAAGTTTATATCTCACAGAAATAAGACTTTGCAGGACTTCCATTAACATATCCAGCAGAGAGCAAATTGAGTGACCCAAATACCATCACAGTGGCAAAGACTGACAAATGCCTTCTGGTTCTCTGTATTTTGATAGGAGACAAATAATAAAATGCTCTGTATCTCTCTTGCCATCTTCATCTTTCCTGAGGAAAAGCATATCTACTCGTGGCAACCTACTGCATTTATACTTCCTTGGAGGAAGAGAGGAAAGAGAGTTAGTGACACCACTGTCATTCCATCCTAATCTCCAGGTTTATGTTAATCAACCTATTCTGGGGTACAGTAGCTGTCACGGTGAAACTGTTATCTGAATCCCTGATGTTACTCCCTTTCCTTTCTGTTTCTCCTTCATTTCCCTTCCCTACGAAAATGTCACCAACCTCTGGTTTTTGCTTTACCTTTGAAAATGGAAAAAAAAAATTAATAAATGAAAAAATTCTCAGTTCTCTTCCAAGTTTTTGGCCAAGATGTCACATGCAAGATGCCACATACTGAAGCTTCTGGAGCTCCTCTTGCCTATTTGTGAGACACAAAATAATATCACCCATCATATATGTTGCTACTTACAGGTCTTTCTTTTTCTTGACAAGTTTATCTGCTTTCCACAAATAAGTAAGACTTCTATAGCAGCATTAAAACTGTCATATAGAATACCTGAAAGGGAATCTTAGCACAGAAGTTAACAGTAATGTAAACAATATTCAGGCTGATAGCAAAAGAATTAATTTTATTTATTTCATTTAACTTAATCTACTTCTGTCTACAACAGTGACTTGAGGTGTTTAAATAACTGAAGTTCTCCATAAGCCATTCTCATCAGTGACTGACATCCCAAAGTGTGAATTACTAGTTTTCTCTGGGAGTGTTATTTCAAGATATAACCATGTTTAAATTATTTAGAATGAAATCGAGACATATTCCAGAAGATTAACACCTATTATATTGGCAAAAAATTGTAAATATACTTTCCAGCTCATTTCTACTTTGTGGATGAGAAAATTTGCAGACTTTACATGATACTTAACTGTAATCAGGTCTCCAGGCTGATGGACATAGGTATGACTAGCTTTTTATCATCATTCAGAATACCATAACTGATTTATCTATTTATTTCTGTGTGACTGAAAAAAACTTCAAATAATTGTAAAATACACTCTTAAATTTCAAAAACATCTGCGAATAAGTGAACTGTTACATTAAGTCCTCCTCACCTGAATGACATGCAGTATGAATATAACATGAATACAAAGCTGAGGTTTAAGCATCATACACATGCAAGTATGAATGACATTATTTGATTTAAAATATCAGTTTCCAGTGACATTATTATTTTTAGTGACCTGCTATGGTAATTGTAGCATCTCCTTAGGACTGAAAATACAGGGAGCAGGTAAATCCTAAATTAAGGAAAAAGCAATTCTAGACAGTAAAAATAAAGTAGAGTGTGATCATTATGTTTTATTGGGTATTTTGAGGAAATAATTAAATATTTGAGAAATACATAATATAGAAATAAGGATGCATTTGTGTGAGGAACACAAGAGTGAAAATAAGCTGAGTATCAGCTGAGAAGGCTGTAGTTTACAGAATGCTGCAGAGAACAAGATAAATAGAAATATTAATTTATGCTCTGATTAGGAATTTCTGACTTGAATATTACCACGTATTTTAGAAAATTTGAGGAGGCGGGTGTTAAAAACAGCTGTGATATTTTAAGAGTTTTTCTTCCACCATCCTATCCGTAGCCTGTTACTTCGTTATTACCTAAATTGGAGTGGAGTTATTCTGAACAGACGCTAGAAGTGTTTTGAAGGCACTTGGCTGACTTTGTGTGACAACAGGTAGTTCTTCCAGCTGAATGGTGGTACCAATAACCTCCAAATGAGGGGCAAACTCAGACAAACTGTGGCTAGTTAACATATTTAATTAACACAGGATACTCTGTGGTGGATCAAAACTTTCTGAGATTACAAAAATTTCCTGATAAACAAAGATGAAAATGTGATTGTTTAAACTTTTGATCAAGTAACTTTGGAGAACAGCTTTTCCAGAGTGTTTTCCTGGATTTTTTAAGTGAACAAGTGTCCCCCTTTTAAAGAACTGAAGAAATGTACCCTTACTTTATCCATAGGACTCCTTTTGAAATGAAAAACAGCAAAATGAAAAAAAAGAACAATGTAAAATGTTTCATAGAAAAATTGGTATGGAATAATTTTCATTGTTGAGGATTTTTAAATAGAAAACACTGTTCCCAGTTAAGCAATTTTTTAATTTTTCTTTTTTATTAGTCTGTATCCCTTGAAAATCTTTATCATTTTCCCTATTCTCTTTCCATTCTACTATAAACTGCTTTTTTTCCCCCTCATATTTTCCCCTTGGCTTATCCATGAAAGTTTGACACCAAAATTCATTTCAATAATTTAAAATTTATGCTGTTCCAGGTATTTTAGCAGCATGGAGAGAAATACAGCATTTGAATTAGCATAGGGAGAAACTAGTAAAATCAGCAAACTACTTATAATAATGCAATAAATTATTTCCCAAGCAGCAGTCTGGAGGAAAATGCTGTTTCATACTTTAATTTGTCATTCTAGCTGGAAATCTTTAACCACTGATAGAAGACTCTAATGCTACAAAGTAGGTGGCACAGGTTGCACATACATATGATGATTTTACAGCTAAGAAACATTTTTTAAAAAACATCATCTTTGAACATTATATATTATTCCTTCTTTTCACTTATTTTCTCTTTCTCGTATGGTATGTTTCCAGTATATCATTTCATTCTAATCTGCAGGGAAAGCAGCGTTATCCTTGTAACAGTAGGTAATATAGACTGGAAAAACAAGCAGACCGAGTAGTGGCATAAGAAAATTAAAGAAAAATTAAACATTCAAATGCACAGATACTTGTCATCATCTTAAATGTTTCTGTTAGTTCTGCAAAAGAGGACCAAATTGTTAGAGGAAGGACTTGTTCACTACACGTTTCTTCTAGTCACGTTGAAACGACCATGAGTACAACCTGTTGAAGTTCGTACATCCAGACTCAAGTCAATACAAGTAATTAAGTGGGCACGATCAAACAGATATTTCATTAAACATTTTTGCAAATATTAATGACATATTTTAATCTATATAAATAACAACAGTATAAAGTAATATATATGCATTTCATATACATATAAAGTAATATATATTCCTATGGATATATAGTTTGGTTTCAACTGAAGTTGAATATAGGTTTATCCATAATAGTAGTACTTCTGTGAAATCTGTTGCAGTCTGCTACTTTGTTCTTTAAGGCTGAATTTCTTTCTTTATTATTCTAAATATGTATTGTTTTCAGTCAAAAAACCCATGAAGAAATTCTTCAAGTTTAGAAGCATCTGTACAACAAATCAGAAAAAAAAAAATGGGTTTATATTTATTTATTTTGGCTTAGCCTTTTATTAAAATAACCTGAATTTTACATATCAGGAAATGGTAAACAAATGGAAATTACAAAGAAATTTTCAAACTGATGAGGAGTTTGGTTTGTTCACAGAAAATAAAAAAATACAATATTAAGTAATACCAAAGTTCTGTTGCCCATTAATCTGTTTAATATTTTCTAAAGCATCCGCCATTATGTAAACATGTAGAAAAAACAATAGATTTTTGTCTTCCCTACAGTATTGGTTATGAGTGGTTTGTAAGCTTCTTTAAAACTGGAGGTTTCATCCAGGCCATCATGTTTGATAGTCCTTGACAGGGTTTCATTCTTCTTTGGGGATTTTCCTGCCCATTTTTTTAGCCTTTATACATTCTGACCTCTACAGCACCCTAAACCAATGAACACTGCATCTTGACTTTGTGTTATATGAAACAATATGTCTGTTTTTTTTTTAGTTTACTTCTTATTTAATAAAATTGCATTCCTACCTCTCCTACTCATTGTAGTGTTGGGATACTTTTGGGAGTAAACCTTAAGTGGCAGAGGAGTAAATGAGAGGTTCTAAAAGAAGAGCATAACTTTTTTCTTCCATTTCTCTCAAGTCTTATGTGTAGCAAAAATGATCTTTAAAGGTCAGAGATATTGCTCAGGTTTGTTACCAAGCTCTTATAAGGTAGAACTTAAAACTTTCAGATAATTATTCTTGGCTATAGGAACACTGATTTCCAATAAATATTATTTGTGTCAGTGACTTCAGGAGCATAATATATGAATCCCTAGATGCAGTGGCAAACGTTATCAACATATTATTATTTGGAATCTCTTTCTGTAATTTTGATTTTCATCAGGAATAAACACAACAAAAAACCTGTTCCAACCATATTTATGCCATTGTAAAAGTATCCAATACATACAATTTGTAAGCACTGGCTAAAGTCCTTGTAGACCATATCCAACTCAACATGTTGATAAACTAAGAATATCAGGAAATAAACATTTCTGTGCTACCACAATTCTTCAAAGTATTTTTTTTTTTTCCCAGAGGGAGTACCTGTTGAAGTGATGTCTGAAAACATTTACAAGATGCTAAAAAAATTGTCATTAGAATGAAAATATTGATCTTCAGTTCGCACTGACAAGTATCCTTAGGCTTAAACCTTCCCCAATGTTTAACGACATCTACAACAGACCTTGTTGGTCATAGCTCCAATGCAGCATGTTACATATGATTTTGGGCTAGCATATGATTGTCAGTTAAAAGAAACAAAAAAAAATAGTCTTTTGGTTTATATATATATATATATATGTGTGTGTGTGTGTGTAGCAAGCCAAAGGATAATATAAGTATTCATCTCAAGTGGTTTTTGTTGATGGACGAATGAGAGTATTTGTTCACACACATACACACATACATACTTGCCATTTCTGTGTAAGAATGTGGATGCCTGTGTTTATAGTATTATAATGAATTCATGTAATTCTAAGGCATTCACATATTTATAACAAGAAATAGAAATATTTCATTCTAAGGCAGTTCACCACTACAAATATTCTTTTATTGTCCTAGACTAAATATTCTTTTATCACAGGGGATAGTGTATATTTGTAGTGGAAAACTATGCTGCCTTAGAATGTAGCTTCACTTCTGCTAAGTATTAAACAGTCTGAACACAAGTGAGAATATCCCCACCCTAACATCCCTCCCAAAAAGCAAGCAGAAAAAAAGCAGAAGCCCGTCATAAAATAAACACTCAGTAAAACCAAATAAAATGAAAGCAAAATGTCTGCCATGGGATGAAAGAGCCTGTGTAATGGTAGTTAAAGCATAATATATTTGAGCCTGGGGATATAGCGAAGTGCAGATGTGTCACTCCTCAAATAAAAACAAACTAATAGTGGTGCTATACAAGTATAGCTGCAAGGTTTTTAGAAGCAGGTGAGATTACATCAGTTCTTATGTGCCATCCAAGGGCTCATATCACAGTCTCTAGCTGATTTTTTCTTTGGATTAAGAAGCTCTCTTACTCACAAGTGCTGTTAAGCATTCCAAACGTAGATGTTACTTTTCTAATAATTTGTGAAGTTTCTATCTAGGATTTTGTTTGGTTGGTTACTTGTTCATTTTTTTTTCATTCATACATGATCTGAAACCACACACAGTGGTACATCTTATTTTCCATAGCTTCCCATCCTGCTTGAAAGCATTCATCCTACTCCTAAACAACTGCCAGATAGCCAATGTTTTACATTCTTTCAAACTGTATTATTGCCTTTTCATAAAACAATAGGATGAGGGAAATCGTTCCACAAAGAAAACTACTCTAGTATTAAAGGTCTCATACATCAAAGGTAGGATATGGCTATGCCACAGACTTCCCAGCCATCTGGAACAAGTTGACAGGAACAGTATTTTATTTATAGGTTGCCACTGAGGAACTTGTACCTACCTCAGCCTTAGACTGTGGAGCCAACCACTACGTTTTACCCACCATCACAATCTCCATCTCTTTCCTCTCTGTCCCTCTCCCAGTTTCAAACTCTGCCAGAGGAGAGACAGAACTACCTAGAGAGACAAAACCACCTAAGTGAACCAAGTCGGAAGGTACTTTCATAGAAAATTACCCTCTCACCTAAAGCAGTTTGAACACATTTCCATGTTTCTCCCTGGAGAGCACAAAAGATGTGTCAGAGCTCATGAGAGATAACTGTTCTTTCACTCTCTCCAGACATTCACCTTCCTGTCTGCTTTCATCTTTTCTAGATTAAAAAGTGCTTTTCATTTACATTAAGTCTACAATAATGATCCTCTTCTTTTTTATAATTTTTGACTAAAGTATTAGTAAAACAGGCAAAAGGATTGCACATGTAGCTAGGTAGAATACTTTTTGCTATTTACTTGTACCATTTATGCTGTCTTATTCTGCTATAAAGGGCTGTGTAGAAGCCATCTCTAATGCATACATCTGAATAAAGGGAGAAAGTCTGGGGATATGAAAGACAATGTTTAGTTATGAAGAATGCTTTCTATTTTCTGGATATGTTTTAATTTTATGTTACAGAGGGCAATATTACAGTAGAGAACTGTTAGACATTGTGTCGAGAGAGAGATAAAAACATGTTCCATGAAGGACCTGACAAGCAAATTTGCAAGAAGAAAATATGTTAAAGTGAATTTTTTTTGTTTTAAAAATGATGGGTTTTTTTTAACTAATTTTATTTTTTCTAGTGACATTAGCTTTAGAAAGGAAAAAAAGACAACTGCCTGTTAATCAGCAAGAGCTGGAAGCAGAATGTTAATGCTCATAACAAATGATATTAGAAAAAAATGAAAATTTCTGTGTTCCAGCAATAACATTATACAACATTCAAGTGTCATATACATACCTTACAAAAGCAGAAAACTGTAATTTGTCAGTATACTTTTGCTATTAAAATGCAAATTGACAACATATTTAACAGCTCTTATTGCTTCTGTTTAGGAGAGAATAGATTATGTTTATGCTGTTGAGGGGGAGCTTTTCCTAACCACTGTCTATGATTTTCCTTATGAACTGAGCTAAATAAAAACATAGTAGCAGTATTTTATAAAATCTGATAATAGGCTTGCATTGTAATTTGTAAAACAAATTTGATCTTCACTTTTCTCCCCTTATTTCAAGTCCTACTTATTAGTGTTATTATTTTTATAATAAAAGTCTTACTTCTGAGTATCATGTAATAGCCTAAAATTGTGCAGAAGTGTAAGCTGCAATCCTATTTTTTATGGTAGCATTTTAATTGTTACTGAATTTTAAACTTTGTATAATTGCAGAGAACAAAACCACAAGAAGGCTAAAAGCCAATGTACAACACTGAATCAGTTAGGTGAAAATATATTTACTGCAGATGTATTTGTCTGAATCCAATTTACAGAAAGAACACACATTCTTTTTAGCTGAATCAAGTGTAGTACCTTCAATTTAAATTGCATGAACTCCTCCAAACATCCAAGAAGAGCTGTTCAAGAAAGAAACTTTAAAAGAACAAGTAGAAGTGAGCTAATATAAGTTATTTCTATTTCATTAACTTGATTTTCTCCAAATAAACAGTCCAATTACTTTAACACTGTTAATTAAAATTAGGATGTGATCTGCATTTCATATTTCAATTTGGGAAAAACAACAACATACATTTTCTAAGTTCACAAACTTTTGCCAAAGCTCTGTAAGGCTGTAGGTTAGACTGGAGCCTTTGGCTGTTTATCCGTGAAGGTGAGTAAGAGAAATAAACTATTTGTGAAACAACATTGGAATGTTTCCATTGCTGTTAGGAATGAGAGCAGAGAACCACCATACTCCAGAATATACTCCCCTAGAGAAAGAAAATAAATAAAGTAATAAAATCACAGAAAAAATAAATAGAATGTTACACAAAATTAACAAAAACATTGAATGTAACAATATTACGAATGTTATATGAAAAGGACACAACCACAGAGAGAAGATGCAAAGTGCAAGATGTACCCCTTGACTGCCCTATTCCAAACCTGCTTGATGGTTTGGAAAGCAATCATAAAGAGTTCTCCTCTTCACCCGCCTCATGTACAATTGCACTCACATTGTCTGCTACAGACAATTTACTCTCTTTTGCCTCAAGGGAAGTAGAGCACCATGACTCCTAGATAGACACTGACCCTCACTCAGGCTCAGAAAGAAAAATGATGAGTTTCTCCTATTTATTATCTTCTTTTCCTCCCTGACTCCTTTTCTTTTCCTTGGTCATTTATAGCTTATTTAGTACTGAAGTCATCCAACTATAGTATTTTCTGGTCTATAAGACACAAAACATATTGCTTGGAAATATTTATAACTTCTGCTTGTTTTAGGGAATGATTCATTCTACAAAAATTAAAGCATGCTCTCAAGACTCTCTTGTTATCAATAGACTGTATCTTCATATACAATGAAATATAATACTTTGAAATTCTTTTATTTTTCTAATAAATGTTCTCTGCAACAGTTTTAACAACAATGACAACTAAATTCAGTTTTTTCTTCCTTTGTTGTTTATCTTTTATATCTATACCCTGTCACTCATTTTACACAGAGATTGTTCCACGCAGTAACTGAAATTTTCTACCTTTCACCATTCACCTAAACCATTCTGTAGAACCATGAAAAGGGATAATTTAGGCCACATATTGACAATTTAGTGAATTTCTGTAGATAACCATTTTTTAGGAATACATCAAACAAAAAATTCAAAAGAGAAACATAGAAAAATGTTGTTTATTACTTTATAGTAAGGTTACTGTTCTCAATTAATAATTCTTCATCCATCTAGAGCAGTGTTGGTTTGTTGAGTTGGTTACTGTTTCTTTAGTTTGTTTTGCTTTGTGGGTTTGTTGTGATTTTTTTTCCAACAGTGAAATTAGGTTCTTAACTGAGATTTGGGACTCTATAAAACTTGCTCTTTTCTGAGCGCTCCCATCACCACCAGATACTGCTATTGACTGCTTCTATACATCTGGCTTAATTTGTAGGAACAGAAGCTGCAAGAGTACAAAACAAGCAAAGCACCCAAAACTATGAAGGGCATGTTGGAAGGGGATTACCATTACAGCATTTGATAAAAGACTTACAAGAGCAAGCCAAAGAAATAAAACTGTACAGTATTAATGTTTCATTAGAAAAATTGCCCAGACATCTTAATTTTAATTGTCTGATACATCTCCTAGAAATTATTTCCAGTAAGGAGGAGAATTTCAATGCTAGTGTACGCAGAAATAGCAGCACCATAAAATCAGGCTTACTTTAGCCAGAAGCTAAAATTAATTTGTATCATTTAACCAACTACATTATAGTAATTCAAATCATGCCTTGTCCAATAAGTAAAAGGTATATTAATGCAATTCTAAGGCAATCAAAGAGTTAAACAGATATATATCAATAAAAATAAATAAAACATCCACCAGGAAATAGACAGTGTTTTGATGCGTAGTAGACAACTGTACTTGCTCACTTGACCATCTTTCTTCAAATCTGTGTTCCCAAGTATACGCTGACCCTCTTCTCAAGGAGACTCTGGCTCCAGCAGAGCCCTCTGGAAAGGGAAGAGGTTGCTCATGCCCCCAGGGAGCTGTTGAGTATCATCAGGGCAGGAAAGGTTGCAGAGCTGGCAAGCGAGGTCCAGGATGGAGGCTGGAGCTCATGCAGAGACTAAGAGAAAGCAGGGAGCATGAATTCAGCAGCAAGGCCACAGACACAAGGAAAGAGCTTCTCCGGGACAGAAGGGAAATTAACAAATTTTGCTGTTGTTCAGAAAATAACAAGCTAATTAAACTGAAACACAGAAGTACATCCCAGTCTCCAGGGACGCAATGGGCAGCAGCAGATCAACCTATTAATCTCTATTTCTGTTCTGCTTTATTGCTTTGAGTTCTTTTGATTTCAAAAGTTAATACTATCTTTTTTATATTTTTATTTTTGAATAAAAAATATTTTTGAATCTAAACCCTTTTGGTCTCTGTGGGGTTTCTCTATGAGGAAGTTCAAGCACATCTGTTCTGCATCAGTGGCCAAATCACTATCACAGATTATATCAGCGTAGATACAGAGCAAGGCTACAGCTGTGAAAATGTGCTCACAAAGGATAAAAAAAAGAAAGATCATATCCCTTATAAAATGACAGCAATGAAGACAGAGACTAGCAGAATGTTTCTGTAGGTGATGTGATGCTCAGGTAGAATGACAATTTCACCTTCACTGTCATGAAACAAGGAGGTAGACTAAAAATCAACTTACTCCTCACTCTCTTCAATTGTTTCTGTTTAATTCATGGTATTTCCAGGGTGGCTAAAACATAATTTGTAATGTTTCCCTACTCTTCATACTGGAAATAATACTGTTAGCACTTTCATTGTCCTGCAAATATTTTTTTGCAAACATAACTCCGACTTAAATCCTACAATATTGGTCCCTATAATACCCCAGTAATAGATTTCAGCTTCCTGAGCAGATACATTTCCTTAAATTTTTCTATGCCTTTAGTGTTATTTTCCAGCTTTTTAACCTCACTTTCTTCAGTGTTGTCTGATTTCCATTATTTTCCTTCTCATCCTCTTTTAAGAACTTCATTTCATTTTCAATGAAGTTACTAAGCCCTGGTCATACCTGTTTTGTGTCTATTGGTTTTGTACAGAATACAATTCAATTTTATCCAACTATTTTCTTTTGTATTTCTTCAACCTCTAATCTTCCCCAACAAACACAGTGCCATTTTAACCTGTGTTTCCTTTCCCTGCCCAAAGAGAAATAATCCAGAACTTGGTTTAACATCAAAGACACAAATAAAACACATCACTAGAAAGCCACTTGCTGCTGTGTACGTGTGTGTTTTTTATTTCAGTTTGCTTTAGTATCTTATCACTCCAAATTCTTTCTCTTTCTCTCTTTTAAAAAATTAAAATGTGTGTATGTCAGCTGAGCTCCCTGCCACTTCTTGTTAGAGAATTCAGGAAAACACTACCTACTTTTTCTTTATTTTTCAAAGAAGAGTTTTTACTTTTAACTCTTGACCTCTGGAGAAGAATATATCCCTGTATGCTTCTGTATTCTGTTTCAAATTTTCAGGAAAATTCTACTACAAACTCAAACCTAAGTTGTCCCCAGTTAAGTGGTACAGCTAGGTGATCTTTTGATATTTAACTTTGCACCTTCTCTATAGTAAGAAACTTTCGTAATCTTGCTAAGTAAAACTTACCACATTAGCAACCTGTTGCTAATTTTTGCAAAAATTGCACTGACATAATCCTCCAATTGTCTGGTTTACCTTTTTCATGTAACAAGACCACATTGACCATTTGTCTTTTTTGTAAAGGTTACATATTTAGATTAGGTTATTATTTCCTTGTTGATGACTTGTGGGAAGTATTATCAATTTGCCACCACAGAACCTCTGTTTTGTTAGGTGCAGTACAAGGCAAGACTAGAAAGACAGTGTATTACTCCATAGATTTCAAGATAAAGACATGGCACATGCACAAATGTCACCAGGTTATAGAGGAGTAGCAAACTGTTCTTTTCAACCGAGATAACAAACGATAATATTTATCCTTTTCATGCTTCTAATAATGTCATACATTTCTCTCATTGAGGTTTCTTCCTCTTTTATTTTAGTTTGTGTATTAAAATGACATCTGGCAATTGTGTGTTTAGTAAACTTCTGTTTCACACCTGCTTGTATTCTTGTCCCATTTCTTTGTTCCTAAAATAATGTATCCCCAATCAAATGGTTATGTATTTACTCAAATAAAACTTTATCCCCCAGTGACTTTCTTCGTTTGTATCTCTACTTCCATATTTAGAGTTGGATATAAATGTATATGACTAGCTTTATCCAATACAGTTAAACATTTTTATTTCTATTTGTGCCTTAGATTTCAGTATCTCGTGCAGTGGTAGAAAAGAGAAATTCCCCTGAGTTTCGGTAAAGACATTGATTTGACACTGATGGTAATTGGCATAAAAGTCTAATTCATGAAGTAAACAATGTTATTGCTAACAGTATTTAACAAACAGAGAAGTGAACAATCATAGTTTAACTATTAAAATAGTTTGCTGCAAAAGCAGAGTTTGAGATTCTGTAGGAGATGGTGATAAAACTTTCTTCAGTAGTAGTAACACATCAAAACAGGAAAGGAAAATAAGCAACAGGATAAATCATGCATACTGAGATCTACTTGGTTTTTTTTTTCCCCTTTGTTTGAGATTTTATGTTCCTTCATATAACATCTCAGAACAGCTACTGTAGTAAGGCTTGAACTGAAACTAGATGAGCTGTAATTTGATATTCCATGAATGTCCAATTTCTTCTAATAGACAGTCAAGGACAGCCACATTTGTATGCTATACAACCAAAAATTAGACAGAGAGAAGGTGTATTTAACAGCCTCACTGGTAAAAGCTGTTAAGAGAGGCAAAAATTACAGAGCAGGTAAGTGGCAACATGGTCTGCAAGAGGAAGGTTCTAAACATAAAGGTAAAACAAAGGTGGCAAAAGTAGAGATACTTTTCCATCATAGTTTTCCTAAGAGAACAAGAACTAAATGCTGGGCACAAAGTTATTAGGTACGAGGTTATACACAGGATACACACAGTAAAAATACTTGCAGATAAATCAGAGCTGTACAGAGGTAAATATTAAGTGGTTAATTTTAAAATGTTTTGTGAGTTTTCTTGTGCTACTCTGAGTAATGGACTTTCTAATGAAAATCTACTTTTTCTAAAAAAATAATTAAAGCAGGGATTTAATAGAGGAAATGAATAGCATAGAGGTGAGTCTATTAACAACAACCTGAACTGGAAAAAAAACTCATCTGAATTTAAAAAGAGATTTGAAAATTTTCTTAAATCTGTCCTAGAGAGGAAACCTACTACTTGTTTCAGTATAGTCTGGCAGCATTTATGACTCTTGTTTCAATTCTAAGTCCTCTTTTTGCATATGATCTATTATATGAAAAACTGATTGTGACGCTGTGCTGCTAAAATCCGATTAAAGTCTAAGTATATGTAGTTTCCTCTGCAGTCTAAAGTATACCAAAACATAAAAATGTCTAAAACTAACATATCACAAGGGAACAAATACTTCATTACTGTCCTCAGTGAAAGAGAGCTTTGGAGGGAGATGAGAATTAGTAGCACTGAGGCATGTATTTTCTGCCTAGTACTCAGTGATCACATATTTGTAGGGTTTGAATAGCTAGAGTTTGATCTATATAATCTAAGGAAAAGAACTTACATTCTGCAACTAATAATTTATAATTACGCAAGTTGTAATTACTGCAGCAAAGAGAAGTTACAGTATGGAAAATGGGCTGCTGCCACCAGCAAAATTAAATATTCCTGTCCATTTTCCATCGTTTGTATCTAACGTGCTTACCATTCAAAAGTACTGATCTTTACTGAGCTCTTGAAATGCTGCTTCTTCAGTGCTGGCAGCCATGGCAATTGCCCAGTTTGCTTACAGGACAGCCTGCTCCTGCCAGCACGCCCGATCAGTTTGTAAAATGTATGTGGATTCTCCTGCCTGCACACTCCTTGACACCAAGACCCCACGTAAAGTATTTTAGTTAATTCAACATGCTCTGACTTCAGACCTTATTTTTTCCTAAAATTCTGGACAAGGCCCTGCCACTGGAGGCTCAGGGTATTGTCAAACTCTTGCTTCTGTAAGATCAGCTGCGTTGGACTGGATACACGGTATGAGCAGGCTGCTCATAACTTTCTTATATTCTGTTAAAACATGGTGAAAGGCTGAAGGGAGAACAAAAAACAGTTATAAGAACAAACTCAAGGCCAATTTCCAGTTGTGTTGCATTAGTTCCACCCTTTGGGACGCTGCCTGTTTGGTGTGTCAGGTTTGTCAAAATAAATGATCAGGGTTTGACTGGCACAGAGCAGCATAACAGAGAGAAAGAAGAGGCAGGTGGGAGGGAAAGGTGGAAAGTGAGGAAAGAAGAGGACAGAGGAAAGCTTTGCCTGCTCTTTTGTGGTCCACAAGTCATGGATTTCTCAGAAAATATGCCTTAAAAGCTCCATGTATGGCTTAATATATGTTCTTTTTTTTACCTTTCCTTTTGAAGCAGCAGCGCTACTGACACCAGGCATTTGGGAGGAATACTGATGCACAGGATCTTTGTGACAATGACTGGAGCGGTTTACCTGAAAATCTTGCAGAGTCTGAGCAGTTTAACAGATTCAGAGAAGCTTAAGAAAATCTCTTCTACTACGATAGAGGATTCATCAAGAGTAAGAACTCACATACTTTTCCGGAAATTAATGTGAGGAAGAAAGGAAGGGGTGTCATTGAACAGATAAAAAAAAAAAAAAAAAAAAGCCATATAAAGATGCTTTGAAACTTACCTCTCCCCTAAAAGGACAGATCAGGAATTGCTCAAGTGCAAAAACCAAGAAAGATTAATGCACTGATGTGAAGTCTGCCTGTTTCTCACATTAAATCCAATTCCTTGAATATTGATTGCCATTGTTTTCCTCCAGTTTCAGGCTTTTGTAGACTTTTAGAGACAGTGGACCCATATACCAGTGGACTCATATACCCATGTTATAAAACTAAAATGATTCAGTGATGAATGGGGTCTCAAGATGTTTTGAGTGTCAGTATACAACCCAGCAGTGTCAGTATACAACCCAGCATATGTGTATGTACAAAGTAAGCTGACATGTATATTGTGAACACTCATAGATGTCTTGTCTTCCCAAGCCTTCTACATGTGATGTTGTCGTGAACAGTGTGTAACATAAATGTAATGAGGTGCGTTGTTTTACGAGTCTAAAATTCCATGATCTAAAGTGAATGTTATCAACTACCACTAGAAAGGAAATGATACTAGAGAACTTCAAAATGCTAATGAACAGCTGAAAGCAACCAAGCCTAAATTTCCAAGGTCATGGTAACACAAGTTAAAAGGAGTATATTGACCCCCACAGAGGGCCTGGTGATCAGTTTTACTGAGACAAAGGTACGGGTCTGTGATTATATGATCTCTCTCTGAAACAGCTTCAGTGAAAATTTCTTGATATCAAGGTTTTATGTGTTGTTCCATGTCATATTACCTATGTGAAAGTCCTGGAATTCCACTTTGAAATTGTTTTCAGGTTTATATAGATGGATTTTTTTGCAAAAATGCTGACACACATACCACTTAATTATTGTTTACTAAAAGCGCAATGATCCCAGCCAAAAATAATTTCCAGAACTCGCAGAGTGGAAACAAGGTTTTATGAGATTCTCACAAGGTAAAACAAACACAGGCATTTAGGTAATAAATAAAATAAACACTGAATGTCAAACTTACTTAAGTTGAGGAATGCAACAGTATAAACACAACCCTTTAGGCAAACCGGCTTTAAGATATGTAATGAAACTACTTATCTTAAAATAATTGATTGTCGAGTAAGCTTTACAAATGTAAAGAGAGCTCATGATCCCAAGAGCTTCTATCTAGCCATCTAAAATGAGAATATTGTTGTCTTGTAGCACAGAGAATAATTTTCCTTAAAAGCAATAAAAATATTAAAAAAAAAAAAGAATAAGTCTTTTTAAGGGTGTGTGAATACCATAACACTGTCATCTTCCTGAAGGCTTAGAGGTATTTGGTTGCACCTCTGATCTCCATATTCCCAATTTGACAGTGTTGTTGTGATTACCTTGTGATATCTTCCATAATGATCAGATCTTGAATGTAATTTCATGGAATTGTTCAAGACATTATTTTTTTTCCAGAAAAATTTTCGTCCTTTAAACTACAGAAACAATAGATAAATGCTGATAAACTTTATGTAGAAAGAGTAAAGATATGCAGCACAGCTAAGCTATTTTTCACATGAGCATTCTGACAGCACAGTTTTCCTTTACACTCTATTTTTTAAATTTTGCCAGAGAGCATAAATACCCCTGCTATTCCTCTACTGATTTTTTTTTTTTTTAAATCTCATACAGTACAGCAGTAAAATAATTTAAACTCAGATCTGCTCAGTGTAAAATACGTTGCAGTTTGGTATCTGGTTTTTTGTTTGTTTGTTTTTTTAATGTAAGTCCCAGAGTACGAAAAATGGAAAGTTAAAATGATTGCTTAACATGCTAATGTTTCCTCCCTTAGATCCCTGATCCTCTGCAGTCTCCATGCCCACTTTGAATCCCACTGGGGTTTTGGGCACTGAAGTTATGTTTTTTGTGTCACATAGGTTGTTTTTCCTCAGTGATAGGGAATGTGATTGCTGCTAGAGAGAAAAAAAAAAAGTCATAACTCTTTATGGTCTTTTTGTACAGCAACCTATTACAGAGTGAAGAGAACAGCTTTTGCTTTGGTGGCTGAGAAGTTACTACATTTTCACCTTTTACAGCAGGTGTGTCAAGTGGTGAACACTTCTGGTGAAGACTGAATGGATAAAAGTTGGGTATGCTGGGGGATGGTAAAATTCACTCTCATATTACAAGGCTCAGAGTTTTAAGCAAATAGCAAGCTGATCCAAAGTCATGAGCCCATGCCCATTCACTCCTGTGCTGCTCTGCAAATAGAACAGACGCTGGAACCATACAGGAATTACGGTGTCTTGTATTAGTCTTGCTGTAATCTTGCACCACTAATTATAGAGGACTGTGTTTCTTGCTTAGTTCAGACTAATTTCCTCTGAGTTATATGTTATCTTACTTATAGCTATGCCCACCACAGTTAAAAGTGACAAATAAAGAAAAGCCATTATCATGGTCACTGCTGATTTCCAGGAGCTTTGAGAAGGCTTACAACTGTAATACAAAAATCTGGAAGCAAAGAAATGTAAAAGCCTGGTTGAACACACGGTGATATCAATAGAAAGATATACATTCATATTAATGGCACTAGATCAGACTCCGTGTCTGACTTAAAATCTTAAGAAAAAGAAAAGAAAAAAAAAAGAAAAAAAAGGACATTTGGTACTACTTAAGCTGACATAAATTGACCTAAAAGAAGTCAGCATTCAAAATCATCCTGTGTCAGACAATAATTTGAAATGCAAGTTAATTGAGAAATACTTGTATAAAAGAATTTGGGACAGAAAACACACAAGATTAAGAAAAAAGTTCTATTATTTTTATGTGCAGATTTGGTATACCAAGAACCAAGTTTATGAGAGAGACAAAAAAGCAGAAAACCCTTTCAGGTATGGATTAGTGGTTCAGAAATATGCCTTTGAAAACTCCAAATCCTGAGAGACTCTTAATCATTTTGTAGTTTACCATGAAGTATTTTTAGCTGCTTTGACAAAGACAGAAAATTGCTGCCTTGTCTACTGAGCACTACAAGAAGATACTTGAAGTAAGCAGTCATTGCTTTACTGTGCTACTTGGATTTCTGGAGTGTGAATAAACTTTTATGTCCATTACTCCACGGCATTAGGCACTTCCCTCCTTGCCATTACAAACCCGAGAGAAGCTCATCTTTTCCCTGATTTAAATATCTGTGGTTTTACAAAGGGGAAGAGAATAATTAGGATAATTCACAGACTTCCATGGTTATCATGAAAGGTCTCCTTCACTAGTGAAAAAAAATCTTTTTAGATGTTCCCTAAATTTCACAAAGGCACAAAGTGTACCCTTCTACACAGTTCAATCTGAAGAGTAAAGCTTAACCTCCCAGAAAATCCACAAATTACTTAGCAAAAATGAATTCTTCAAATAAACTCTCAGCCCAAAGCTTGGCTTAAGGACCTTATTCCTTTAAAATTATCTTAAGAAAATATGTTTTTCCAGGAACAAGTATGGAACCAGACAATTATTTTTTGTGAAATGCTAGAGAACCAGGGAATATTTATTTATTTACTTAGAATAGAATTGTTCAGTTGGAAGGGACCTAGAGCAATCATCTAGTCCAACTGTATTTTTTTACTTAATTTTAAAAATCAAAAGAACCCATCTTATAAAGATTATAAATACCTGCCGAATATCAAGAACATGCAAGAAAATCAGGGGGACTGAATATAGATTCTCAGGCTCTTTTCTCCTTTTAAAGGATTGTGGTTTGGGACTCTCCCCGCTCTGGGATCATTAGCTGGGAACAGGCTGAGCCTTGGTCATCAAGTGGTGAGCAGTATCACTGTCTGTCACTCATTTGTATATTTGCATATATCACTATTTTTATTATTATAATTGTAGTTTAGTTCTTAAATTGTTCTTATGTCAACCCACGAGTCTCTTTTCTCTTTACCCCTTTAATTCTCTCCCCCATCCCTGGGAGGGGGAGCAAGCAGCTGTGTGATGTTCTTCTGTTAGCTGAGGATGTCAAACCACAAGTCCTGAAAATATTCTGCAGTAACATGCTAATATTTATTATTACTTTTAAGATATCTTATACACCAAGACACACACTATGTTCCCTGTAAAACCAGAATAAATGATCTTTTCATGAGGACACCATTAGCCACAAATTCTACAATGTTGTAAGAATTGATCTACAATAGAAACTAATATAAATAGATATTGAACAGAAATAAGATACTTAGAAAGGCTTTTAATAGAATGGGCAAAGAACATCTTATGTTGAATAGAAGCCAAATAAATCTCCTACATTTTAATATAAGGTGCATATCATGACAGTAATTGTATATGTGGCATGGCAGAAATCCCACTTATAGTTCTATTATTATTACCTTGCCCGTAAGCCACTAGCAGTTCAATGAGAATTCGAAGAATGACATTAAGTCAACATATGAAAGCTACTTTTGAAACTGAAAAAAGGAAGACACATATACCTTGGCTAAAATAGAAATTAGAAAGCAATGGCTTAGGACAATAACAAATTTACTGAAGGATATAAATCCTTCACTAATTAAGTGAAAGGAAAACATTAATTGGTCCAGGGAAGTAAGAACACTGACAAGTTTAACGAATAAAAATAAAGCTCTTAGGGGAAATTAAAAAAAAAAAAAAGAAAGGGAAAAAAAAGAAACACATTATGATAGTGTAAATGATTTAACTTTCAAACCATGTCTTAAGGAAAACAGAAGAAATTATATAATTTGCATAATTTAAATAATATGCTTAAGTCAAAGCACCAACAAACATATTGCTACTGCTCCTCCCAGAATGAAACTGTAAGCAAGCTGACAAGTTGACCTGCTTTTCTGTCTTCAGAAGCTATTATTTCACCCTGGTAAAATATCCCAAGCTCTAGTAATAATATCAGAGACTACTAGACTGGAATAATTAGCTGAAAAAAAGAAAGAGAGAATAGCACCTTATAAAAAACTATTGCTTTCTTATGCCTGTTGCTATTATAGTTTAGATAGCTACTATATCCATCAGCAAGTTTTCAGTCAAGATTAAACCCTTCCAATATTTCAGACCTATAAATTTCTTGTATGAAAGTTATTAGGAATTGTCAGAAGGTGATAGAAGCACTGGAAAAAGAGAGAAGTCCTACAATATACTGTTATTTTTGAGTACCTGAAGCACAGAAGCCTAAGCATGATGAATACATGCTGATTACTTAACTGCATTTTTCCTCCTGGCATATTGCAAGGCAGCTCGTTCACTGAACTTCTAGAGAAATGAGTCAAAGTTGTTTTTTCTCACGAACTCCAAAGGACAAAAAAATACATATGAAGCAGAACTTAGGCTCTCAAGTCTTGGCTCTCGAGTCTTATCTACAATCAGCATACCACCAAGAAATCTAACTTACAGGAACGGGTGTATTTAGCAGTGACGTAGATTATCTGTTAAACAGAAGACTTCTCATGGATGTTCCCAAGCCAGCTGTCATCACTAGGAATTGTAGCAGTTGTTTACATAGAAAAGTGATAGTAGGAAAATATTTTTAGCTGCCTTAGAGGATGAAGCAATCAGAAACAACAGAGATCGTTTTATACTCTGTGTCAAGACTTTCTTGTGTACCAGTTTACCTAGTGTCGACTGTCGCAACACTAATTGTTCACCACTAAAATATTTGTGTTACTCTAGTCAAAATTACTCCGTACCTTTTGCCTTTTATCACTGATTTTCAATTACATCACAGTAACACCTTAGTTGTATTTGAACCACAAGCAGTCACAGCATCCTTTCAGGGTGATATGGCTGCTAATTTCAGACATCTTACAAGTCTTTAGTTCATCCCTGTTCAAAGTTTCCTTCAATGATGAAAAATGATATTTGTGATAATTTTATTTCTCTTCAAAGTTCTTTTCTCCACCCCAATTTTCTGGCAGTGTTGCCTGTTCTTGCAGAGATGGCCTCTCTTTACTAAACTTCGAGGTGACAAGAGTCCTTCCTCGTTTGTAATGAAGGCAGTAAGGAGAGAACAGAGGAATCTAGGGTATATGTACACTGAAACTTAGGTATTTTTATATTATGTGCTTTGTCACTTGAATTGTTCATCTATGAAGTTTCATTGTAATTGCCTAATTGTTCCAAGACAGATGGCCTTCTACATTCTGTTCAACTGGATCCACCAAAATTCAGTTTCCATTTTGTAAACAACTTCCATTTTGATTTAATATCTTCTTCAATATAAAACAAAAAAAAAGTTGAAGAAGTACCTAACAAAGCTTCATATGTAAGAATAAGGAATTTTCCATGAGAAAGACAGGAGCTAAATTAAACTTATTTAAAAATCACACACAATTGAGATCTTAGTCTTTTAAATAAGACAATTCTTTTGCAATTAAAGGAATACCAGCAAGATTATGTGGTCACCTCTACTGCACTGCAGGTTAGATTAAGACAAGTCAGAGTGGGAGGTATTCAATCAAAAAAATATATGCTATCAGCTGTGAAATTTTGTCTTTTCTTAAATAGGAAGACAGACACCCTCTGAAAGTGATAACAATTTTCCATGCCTTAAACCATACAGTCACATCTGCATAGATCCAAGAACAGGGAAGGTAATGTATGACCATGGGAAAGGGTTGTTTAGGACTATACTTTTTCATAGGCAACAATGACATTTGAAGTTGCAGAATGAGGAGTGTTACATATAAACACATTGAGATTTTCTAGAAATGTAGTTGGCTGAAAGTAAGGTGCATTGATGCAATTAAGACATGAAAGGTAGAGAAAATATTAAGTAATGCTTTCAAGATCAGATGGCAGTACATCTTGTTGGGTTAACATTTTATGCCTAAGTGCTGCCTGATGCATTTCTACATTTGAGGATTAGTAGCTAAATTAAATTGGAGTGCTTTCTATTTTTTTTTTTTTTTTCATAAAATGGCATGCATCGGTAATCTTATCCAAGATTTCTTCCCAGGAAGACACCTCAGATTATGGGGTATGACCTCTCACTGTTCCCCTCTGGGTAGAATAGAAACTTGGAAAGTAGGTTTTCTAAACTCTCACTGTGTTAGTAACTAGTTAAATAAATATATTGATACAAGGTAAAAACAACAAATAAAAATATCTGTGAAATAAAAAAAATATATTTTCATGTCTTAACATTTTTGGTGGTAATATTTTTTCAAAAAATTTATATAGAAGGTTTTCAAGTCTTATGCTTCTCTTTACATCTAAATCAATTTTTTTTTTCTCTGTCTTTATTGTTTTGCCCCTGTAAGGTTCTGTAATAACCTCAGTAGACCCCAAAAAGAATGTGGTCTCCTTCAGGTGATACGACTTCTTGGTCCCTTTTCTTCACAGAAGTTTATTTTCCTACACAAAGTAAAACCCCAAAGCTATCTCTAACCTCATTTAATCCTTTCAATACCTTGATAACCTGTCCTGCAGTATTTTATCATTGTCACACTCATGAAAGAAAGTGCTTTGGTCTGCAACTTTTCATGGCAACAAAATTGCTCTTCAGACTTGTGCTATAAGACATGACACTGTAATTCATGAAACATGAATTATTGAAAAAGTAACGGAATCCTAAAACAGAATCTATTTTCCAAAGACAAAACCTCAGTCCAGGTTTGCAGGCTGGATGCCCTAGACATCAAACCCAACCAAAACATGACCTGCAGGGAGATGAGTCAGGCTATGTCAGGGCACTTCCTGACAATCAAGATTCGTAGAGCCCAGCTGCAACATGAATTTTTCACCGAGAGGGACAACAAAACAGATAGTTGCACATCTACGTTTAATGCTGTCTGATAACTCTTCCTCTTACCCCCATTCCAACTATGACCCAAGCTAATGACACAATAAGTAAAAAAAAAAAAAAAATCAAAACACCAATGACCCCTAAAAATACACAAAAAACCACAACCCTTCCCCCCCTTCCCCCCCGCCAAGAAAAAGACTAGTGGGAGCACTCACAGACCCTACAACTTTGAAACATTAAGATTAGTAGATAAACTTATTTAATTTATATACAGTATGTAGCCAAATCCAGTGCCGTGAATGATGCAGGTGGCCCATTCCCTCTGGGGCTGGCTGAGAGGAGCTGCTCCCATCCCCATTTCCAGCTCCCACGAGGAGCGAGGCTGAGCACTCACCCCTCATGGGCACACACAGTTTTTGTACAGGCACAGCTGCATGCAAACAGATTAACAAAAAAACAGAAAAATAACCTTCACAGGCACACACTTAAAACAGGGACAGCATGAATAACCCAGTCCTGTTTCTCAGGACTCTCAGTATGAAACTGTTTCCCAGGTGCTCCAGATTTCTGGTCTCCCCACTTAACTTCATACAGACTTCTCCTACTTGCCAGCTAGTCTGCCTTGAAGTTTGCTACTGTGTCACACGCATGGAATAGAGAGTACACATTCAGAAAATGGTTAAAAATGGAGTTTAACCTGAAGATGAGAGATGATGATCAGCTGCAGGGTTGGTGAGAAAACTGCACCAACCAAGAGCCTGCTTACACATCCACGTCCACTTTTATGCCCCTTTCTCTTCATTCCTCTGCTTCTATTCCACTCTAGTTCACCCCTATCCCTCCACTTCGAAGCTTTTTCTTCTCTGTTTAAACATCCCATAATAATTTCTGTGCAACCCCCAAATTCTTGTTCAAAGCCTGAACATCCCTCTCCACCTTTCTCCAGGTATCCCCTAGTGTGTCCTGTCCACCTTTATGCAGTCATTGTAATTAAGTCAATAATGCACACTGAAAAACAACAAATTAAAAAAAAGAAAAAGGATAACTACATAAGTGTTATTTACATGAAAGATATTAAAAGGATTAACACATTGATCTAAACCCCAGTTCAGAGCAAGAAAAAGAAAGAAAATGATATTGAAGTGAAATCAAAGATGGACTTTTAAGCCTTCTTCCTCTAGCTTATTTGTTTTATTTCCTGGATGGATTTTCATAGAATCATAGAATGGTTTGGGTTGGAAAGGACCCCAAAGATCATCAAGTTCCAACCCCCCTGCCATGGGCAGGGACACCCTCCACTAGCCCAGGTTTCTCAAAGCCTCATCCAGCCTGGCCTTGAACACCTCCAGGGATGGGGCATCCACAGCTTCTCTGGGCAACCTGAGCCAGTGTCTCACCACCCTCACAGTGAAAAATTTCTTCCTAATGTCTAGTCTAAATCTACCCTCTTTCAGCTTATACCCATTACCCCTTGTCCTCTCACTACACTCCCTGATAAAGAGTGCCTCCCCATCTCTCCTGTAGCCCCCTTCAGGTACTGGAAGGCTGCTATTAGGTCTCCTCGGAGCCTTCTCTTCTCCAGGCTGAACAAACCCAACAATCTCAGCCTATCCTCACAGGGGAGGTGCTCCAGCCCTCTGACCAATTTCATGGCTCTCCTCTGGACTCTCTCTAATAGGTACAGGTATAGCTCTGTTTCTGTCAAGATTCTTCTACCAATACCCCATGTAGTTTTGGACTTCTGTGTTCCAGTATGGTTATTTTTTGCTTCTTTTAAGCCATACCTGACACGAGCGCACTCCAAGCTACGCTCCAAGAAGTCCCAGCTAACAGAGCACACTAGCTCGTTTCTGCAAGCATGCACACCTTCTAGAGCAGAAGGGAGGTATATGTCATACTAAACTGCTTCTCGTGCTCCATATTCCCTGTCTCCTTTGTATCCTTCTCCATTTACTTATCCAAACTAATCCAAGAAATGGAAAGCTATACAGGAGTGGAATTTGTAAA
>NW_010125804.1:0-10054 GCF_000699245.1 Pterocles gutturalis | reverse complement strand
GAAACTGCAGACATATCAAAACTGTTTGTCCCCTTCTCTTGCTTTCCTTCTTTCTAAATCTCAGTTGCTGAGACTAGCACAAAGGTGCCATCATTCTGTGAATGCCAGCTCATCCATGTAAGAAGAAAAGGAAAAGGTAATTTTTAAAAATTCTATATATATCTGGAAGAAGAGACAAAAATATGAAAATAAGAGAAAGGACAGAAAACTCACAAACAGCTGCATTTTTGAAGGAGATGCAGATATTCCTGGTGAGCACGGTGAACTCTTTTAGTATGGTATTGCCTGTTATTATCCGCAAATTAAAATGTTTTAAGATTTCTTTTTCTAAAAAACTTCCATCAAAAGATGGAAAGGGAAAGAAAACATTCTCTTTAATTAAGGTATGTTTTCCTCCAGTATTTATTTTCCAAATGTATGAAAATTTAGAGTACCTATCTACGACTTCCATCTCTAAATTTGTGTTTGTGTTTATATCTTTTTCTTAAATTGGCCTAAAGGTTTTATTTTTAGCCAGCAATGACTAACTACCTAAAAGAAGCACACGTTCTGCCATGCTGAAGAGATCTCTCATGTAGATACCATACTGTGGCTTTGTGAACGCAGCATGGATTTCTAGGACAGTGCCTTCAGATGCTGTGAAATTCTGTCAGCATCTGTTGGCCCAAGACTTCAGGACTATTTTCTCCCTTGAAGCACAGTTTGCTATCTTGGCTTCATTGCTCCTGCCTACAGAAGTTACTTCAAAGAATATGTAACAGAAAGTTCTGCTCAAAGCGAGCCTGCCTGCCCCCCTGCACCGCCTTGGCACTGTTTTGACTGAATAAAAAGAGGTCAGGTATGCCTGTAGTTCCACAGTACCATTGTTCAGCCCCTCAAAAATCGTTTGCTTTGAAGGTAAACCCAGCTCACACAAGGAAGAGAAATGAGGAACCGAAACCAGAGGAAGCAGGAAAATTATCTACTATGATAAAAAGCTTTGTAAAAGAGTGGTCAAAAAATATGTTAGGGATACCTGATCAGTGTTGAGTCCTTATCTCAAAACATAAGGCATTTCCAAAATGATACAACATAACATCAACAGACAAAATGGTGTGAATTGCATTAATGTAAGTGTACAAAGAACACATCGAATTTAGATACTATATGAGACCTTTGGGAGAAGATCTTAGTTCAAGTAAACATTTGAAAAAAAGACTTCAAAAAGTGTCTTACAAGATGCATATATTGCTACATAATAGCCTTCATATCAATTGTTACTGGTGATTAGGGATTTTCATGCAGAGTGTTACACACCATGCTTTTAAATATTAGATCGCAAGGTTAAGTCAAGCAGGTAACAGCCTGGTCACATATGGTGACAAGAAGGACACAGTAGTGTTACTGCTAACGCACAAAACTGCTAGTAAGGAACACAGAGTTTTCACAAACTTTTTATGCAATATTAAGTAATATATATATGTCATCATCTATCAGGTTGGATGATGACATGTATCCTTTTTATACATTTAAAAAAAAATTGTCCTCAAGCTATGAAAACCAAAAGAAACTGTAGAAAATGTTTTTTGAGACAGTTACTAATAAACAAACATATGGAAAAAGAGAGATGTGTTGCATTTGCACTGGTTTTCTTCTGCAGTACATTTTACGGGCTATGTTTTAAATGTACAAATGCAGGCCTTGGCTGATTTTTTCTAGTTTGGTGGTTTGGGTTTTTTTTGCTATGATCCTTATTTAAATCTGATATAGATGTTCATTGTCAATAAGAATAGAAGCAATCTTCTTGGTTCTGAAGTATTAAACCAATCCTGTGTTCTTAAAGAGTCTTCTCACTATCTGTACTTCTATTGTTATGCCTCAATTCTCAGTGCAAATTTGTGAAAAACAGCTGATTGATGTTTTTCTTTAAGTTTTATGTTAGCTGCAGGAATTCTGGTGTACTGCTAATAATGTTAACACGAGGTCTGTTTCTGGACTTCTCCATTTGCGTTAGCACTTTGTAGGTCTTCTAGCATTGATCCACTCCAGGAAGAAGAATCAATACAGTTCAAATCATTATTAAATCATGGTTTGCCATACCTTAATGTAGTTTTGACCTGCATGCCCTGAATTTTACCAAACACAATTGTGGTGGTGACATTTCAGGGTTTCAAACTTCTCCCATTTTTTTCCCTTTCTAAAAGTAAACAGACGATTGGACCAAATGCTTTGTTGAACTCATAAATTAAGCTTTTATGGTTCCCATAACCATTTAGAGAAGTGAATAATTTTATTTAAAAGAGAAAAAATCCCAACAAAAACAATTGTGTTCATTTGTGTGTGACTTTATGTCTTATATCTAACGGCAGCATCAAACTCACCTGAAATAGTCAGAGAGGATAACAAGACCTCATTACTGATTATTGCTGTTGCAGTACCATCTAGGATATGAAGTCAACGACGAGGATTCCACAACTCTAAGCTAACTGCACCAATGGCAACAGCTGTATTTCTTCCATTTTAAAAAGCAGCTTTGTTGAAGAAAACACAGGTTTCCATACCTGTGTATGGAAAAACATAACTATGACATAAGATTTTGAGGGATGGGGACGAGGGGTTCACCTAGTTTCATTAACTTTCAAGACAGACCCTACATACACTAATTCTGTTGCTTTTTGTTACAAGTAATCATTTGACAGACAGATTACATAAGTGAGACAGTATTAACAACTGACTTTCCTGGTGTGACAAGATGAATGTTGCACATACATAATTACTTCAAATCCATAAAAGGGAGAGACAACTGTGGACTGTAGATAGTGTACCACTAATGATGCAGCTCACATGAACAAATCCACAGGTTAAGCTACATGTGCTTGCCAAATTTCTGTTCCTTCAGACAACTAATACAAGATGTTTGGGAAACAGATGGTCAGGCATCTAAAAGTCAAATCAGAATGTCTTGTGGTCTGTGGGGAACAATTATTGGCAGTAGAATTGAAGGAGATTAACATATTGTTGACAGTCTATTCAATCTTCTCTATAATATGTTTAAAAGAAGTCTTTATTCTCTGCAAGAGGTCTGACTTACCTTTCCATCCTACTAGTAAAGCTGTGCCTGAGAGAAGACCTACAAGTGCTTCTGTCACACTGACTTTAGATGTCTCTGAAACACAAGAAGCTGCAATAATGGTGATTTCAGTCTCAAAAGAGAAGTTTTGTGAAAAATGCAAGTCTTTGTCACTATGCCTGTAAGGAGTTGGGAATGTTGTATCCTATTAAACAACTTAAGTATTTAACTTGGAAAACACTGTCATATTCCCTTTTATTATAGGCTGGGTAAACAACTTAATGGGAAGTTAAGCCAGTTATGGGTTTAGTCACTTTTAACTGTTACATGTCTTTGCAACTCTCAGACTGTTTCTGTTCCTTTTCTTGGAAAGCCTTTTGGCTTGTTTTTCAGCAGAAGGGTAAACCATCCGGTTGTGTAGTGCAGGTGTAATACAAACTGAATGCCTTATTAGAACCTCTGTCATTTGTCACACAATGCTTTTGTGTGCCTCATAAAAAGCCATTATTTTCTTCTTCAAGCCTCTTCTACTTTGTCACAAAAATAGCCTCCAAGAGGTGCTGCTATGTTCCTAAAAAACTTGGACAGATCAAAACTTTTTTTTTTTTTTTTTTTTTTGCACCTTCACTGTGTATAGCTTTGTTGTCATAACATTTCAAGAAAGCATAATCAGATATGCTTTGTGGTTCATATAGACAGAATCCCCAATGGATGTTCCTCCTACCTTAAACTACATTTTCTTTTTTACTCATAATAAAGACGTTATTTTTTAGCTTCGTTCTATAAGATACGACTTTATAGTCATACATATTCTAGGCCACTCAAGCCCACTCCATCTCCTAGATAAAGTCGTAATCTTAAAGGAGGTTGAATCTATAGAATAAGACTTGATTCTGATGCCTTTTGAGGGAGGATAAATTTGTGTATGCTGTTGAACAGGAGATAACTGTAAATCAATGACAGAATACTTCATACAGAGACACTGCAACGTCTTTCCTTTGACTCCAGGGATTTTGAAAAGCTAAGATTTTTTTTTTTTTTTTTTTTTTGCTTATAAGAAATAGATAGTGAAGTAGACTAGAATTAGAATTAAGCCTGCTCCTGAAAGAGTTCTTACCCAGAAAACTTCAGAGTTTAGAGAACAGGCAGAATTTCTTTCTAGGTGAGGATTTGTCTACAGATTTCCCATTAACAACTAACTTTTGAATAATATTAGACCACGGAGAAAATTGCACACTCATAATTAACACATATTGATCAACTCACATTTATGTAATACATTCCAATCAGGCAACAGCTGAGAGAAGATAATCTCTGATTTTGTAATGCTGATCTTGATAATTGTGCCAATTATCCTTATAAAAGAATATTTTTAATACTTACGTGGAGTAGAAGTAACTATGGAATGTATTGATTCCTCTTTTGATATTCACAGTGAGACAGGACTCAATAGAAGTTTTAGGGAATTTTTTTTTTAATTTGTTTGTTGGTAACTTCTTGCACACATTGCACAAGAAAACAATTATAAGTAAGAAATAATAATGTTAAACTACTTTTGCATTTCTGAAGTGCTGAAATAGAAGTTCACAAAGCTCACAGCCCAGTAGATATCTGGAGAAAGAATTGTAAACGGTTGGACAGAGGTTTGAAAGTCTGCAGATTTTGAAAGGTAGGAAAGTCTGCAGATTTTGGTTTGATGTCTCCAGTAGTTAGACAAAGGAGTTGTACAGTGTAAATAAAAGTTTCTAACTGCCTTGAGTTTTGATATATGCTTTTTAATTCCACAGTTGGAATAGGTGACTATTCTTTGCTCCTGTGCTCAGCTGTGATTTGTGACAGCTTAATGACAATTTACACATGCACAAAAAGGGAATCTGCACCATATTTAACCTTCTGGAAATCATAAATTATTTCTTAATTTTTATTTTATTTTTATTTTATTTTTATTCATAATAAAAATGGGATTTTTTTGTTTTATTCTGCAATATGATACAACATTATAATCACACATAACATATGAAATGGGGTAGTGTATGACTATGTGATGCACTAGAGATCAAAGACGTAAACCACAAAACTGACAGATAACCTGTGTATTTTTTTTTGGCTTTAATGAAAAGAATATTCTGAAAATTTCTACGACTGATCATACATTAACAGACAGAAGTTTTTACTTTCAATATAGGCAAACTCGAATACATAATTACAGCCCCATATAACCTTCTAAGAAGTGTTTAAAGTAGATGCCAAAATTTGTAGGAGATGTCATCCAAGTTTGTGCTCAAGTTCAGTATTTTCTCAGGCATTCAGATAGCCCTCTTTGACTACATCAAGCTGATTGATGATCTCTAGATTTCTTATTTCACATTTTTCTGATGTGAACACATTTTGACCCTTTTCCCCTATCATTTCCCTACTTCGTCACTTTTCCCTTCATATTTGATGAGCTACATGATATATATGTCAAGTTATTTATCTACCGAAATTTTATAGTATTCTATTATCTGTGCACTAGATTTGGCAGTTTCAATGAGGAATTTTTATGCTCTAACAACAAAGGATTTAGATTGGTTAGCACTGTAACTGAATTAAATTAAAAATAAAAAGGGAAGTACCTTAAAACTACAGTGTCTGAGCAAAGTTTGAATAAAAAAGGACCTTCCAAGGAAATGGCAACCAACAACAGATCTTACTGCAAATTTAAAATACAAATTCATACCCCCTCTAAATGCAAGAATTTAGCCTCATCTTTCATGAAATTCTAAAATAAAGATTTTGTCTGAGGCGATACATTAGTGTCTGAAAAGAGCCGATTGGCTGAAGAATATGAGTTATAATTAAGCCTACAGTCCAAAAAACCTTATCATTCTACTTTAGTTTCTCATTTTATAATGTTGGCTCTTTGCTCCAGACTAATATCTATCTCATAATATCAAAAACCGTGTAAATTACAGGTGGCTCACCAAAAGGTTTCAAGGTAATCAACTAAGTGTTCTTATTGAGACCTATATGCTGATTAGAATGATTTACACTAAGCAACATCTCAAATCAGTGTGGGATCCTACAAAGACTTTTTCACAGGTATAACCATATTTACATGCAGATGCTCACATGACTTCAAAGTTGCTCATAAGTAAACCTTCACAAATCTTAGCCCTGCTTGCCAGAATATTTATGAAAACCTCATTCTTTTATTTATCAGCAAAACACATGGAATTCATTTGACACAAAATACCATGTAGCAGTAATAATTCCCATCATTTCAAAAAAGGTGAAGATAAAGGGGGAAGACATAAAATTTCACAATGCAGATCACATTGGCTTATCTTGAAAGAATGTACTAGTTTTCAACTCAGTATATTTCAATACTGATCCTTAACTTTCCTGCTGGTTAATATCATATTTTTTCACAATGATATATTTATAGATCACTCAGCTTTTCTTTTACTATGGTAATTCAGCCAAACTTCTCCGGTTTCCTCTTAGCAAATGTATTTCCCATTTCCATGTTTATCCTGAAAATAAAGGTAGCTCTTCCTTGTACATAATATTTCAAAGGAAGGCTCACCAATATTTTATATAACAATATTAATTCCTTCTTAAAAATGCTTGACCAAAGCTTCCTAAGGCTGCATAACCTTTTTTTTTTTTTTTTTACTGCTTTGTTTTTGTGATTTCAAGTAGTTATAGAATGGCTTGGGTTGGAAAGGACCTTTAAAGATCATGTAAGTCCAACACCCTTGCTTTGGGCAAGAACATCTTTTACTAGATCAAGTTGCTCAAAGCCCCATCCGACCTAACCAATCCATAAGTAACTTGGAGATCACAAACATTTTCTTCATTTCTACCTGTAGCATTTCCATTGTATAGCCCAAACTGTTGCTAAAGTACATTTTGAACTTTGAACTACTTCCATTACTTCAGTTCTTAAGGAGTCTAATTCTTACTTATCTCAGTCCTTCTCTGTACTGTCAGCTTCATTGTGTCAGCAAATTTCCATTGCCCAGGCATTAGAGTATGTCAGTGAAAAGTATTAAACAAGATTTTTCCCATTACTTATCTTTGAGTTCCTCTATCAACCTTCTATAAATGCAACAATTGTCTCACCAACACAACCTCCTTAACCATCTTCCATTACTGTCTTTCTCTGTATGGTATTATATCAAATGTTTTCCTGAAATTAGATTAAAAGTATTGAATTTCCCTGTCTAGACGATCAAACAGTTGTCTTATCAAAGACAAATACAAGGTTAGTCTGACAAATTAGTCTGACAAAATCTATTTTTTATAAACTGATGCAGTATTTTCCAACAGTTATTCATTTACAGTCATGACTTGAATACTCACTTTCAGTATTTATAACTCTTAAATACTATTAAGGATAGACTAATCAGCGTGCAGTTACATGTTTTTCTTTCTTATAAGCTAGATAATCTCATTTTATGTCATATGACGCCACTCCAACTTGGCAGATTCATTACAAATCCCTGCTACTGTCAATTTCACAAGCCAGCCATTTTGAACTTCTGGGATGAAGATCATCCACTCCATACACTACTCAAACACCCTTTTTTATCACCTTTCTCTAAAACATTTTTTAATCAAACTGATTCTTTTTATCCACCCCTTCCTCATTGTCTACTCAATAAATAATATTCAATGAGAGCCCTCCTGTCTTCCATTTTCATTTATTTCTTCCTATGCTGACAGGAGAATCTACTTCATCAGCTGGAGACATAACCTTTAAACACTCTCCTTAATCGGTTGGAAAAATCCTTTCCTCAATGTTTAAGTACTGCACTTACAGTGACTCTACTGTTGACAGATAGAGGATTAAGAAGGTAAATTTATTAACCTAACACACACCTCCAATGTGCTGGCAAAAAAAAAAAAAAAAAAAAAAGTCTGAATGGGCTTTTTCAGCCAATAGAATTCATCTCTCTCTTTTTAAAATCTGTGGTCTTCTTTAAGAACCTTTGTAAACCTTCAATATGGCAGTGTTATTTTTCTAAAAAAGCATAATCCTTGCAAACAAGGACTTGATGAATTTTGATTTCATTATATAATAATATAATGACATAGTATATAGTAAATAGAATTTCACAACTTTAATTCTTTAATATAAGGCTGGAGTTTAAATTAGCATATTTCACCTTTTATAGCTCAGAAAGTTTTCCTCTGGGCAGTTTGTTAGTTGCATGGTAAAGTGCAACTACATTATGCTGCTTCCCCCCTCTTTGGCTTTGTAGGTACAATTTCCATTTGAGATTATAACTTCAAGAATACTAAGGGAAGGTTAGTTTTAAGCTCCATATTTTTGTCCACAATTCCTGAACATATGTGAATTTCAGTATTGTCAAACCTAACCCATGTAATCTTATTTCAAGAGACTTTATGTCAATAAATATGTCACCAGTGTTTTCTTGTTAAGGTTGAATTACTTTAATTGACTTGACATTTGACTCTGTTAATCAACATCCATCTTATCTCAGTTGAAGTAATTTAACCTGAGTTCAATTAAATTAATTCTCAATCTCATTCTTAGAAAATTGCATTCACAATTATACTCTGCACAGAACTATTTAAATTACCAAGAATGAGAACTGTGATATTTCGAGGTCTTTATATGGCCCCAAATGAAAGTTACATCTGATTTCCTTAACAGTTTCTTTGCAATTGAGCTTTTGGACCCAGGCATTTGACCTTTTAGACCATTGTTCTCTATTGTTTGTATTCTCTTTTTTTGCATTCTATAGTAGGGACTTATAGGGAATAAATGATCACTCTCTTAGGAAAAGAAAAAACAACAGATGAAACCATCAGTCAGGACATTCAAAGCAACCAAAAAAAAAGACAGATTCTTAACTTACCTGTTCCATCTATGGAGTGATGTTTGCTACAGGATGTTTTGGATACTGAATTCTACATGGTCTGAAAAATGTCTTGACAAATGCTTAGAGAAAGGCTACATTAATGACTATTAGATATAGAAATACCACCTCTGACTGAAAAGGATCTTGAACCTTGAAAGGTAGGTTAGTATTCCTGAGAAGTATCACTTCACATTTACCTTGTTCATGCTCCCCCGCCCCTGTCATTAATGTATTGCAGGTCTTCCAGAGCTCCACCCTGTTCCAATAAATTCTGGGTTGGTCCATGGAAAACGGTGGGGCTAAGTTTCCACCCCTGGGGCAGATGATTCCAGGTGTATTGGATGTTTCTCCAGCTGAAAACACACTGAGGGCTGCACTGTCCTGCCAAAGGAGTGGAGAAAAATGCATTAGAGGTATCAGTCATGTCATACCACTTGGCTGCCTTTGACTCCAGTTTGTACTGAAGCTCTAGCACGTCTGGCACAGCAACACTCAGTGGTAGCATGACTTCATTCAGGTCACGATAGTCTACTGTCAGTTTCCATTCAACATTAAACTTTTGCGCTGGCCATGTGGGGCTGTTAAAGAGTGAGCAGCTCTTGATGGTCACTCCTTGGCTCTCCAGTCAATGAATCAGCTTATGGATAGGATTCACAGAGTCTCTGTTGGTGGCCAAAAAGGACTGTTGTGGTTTAAACACTGTCTGGCAGGCAAACACCATACAGTCGCTCACTCACCCTCCCACCTCACATGGATGGAGGAGACAATTAAAGGGGTAAAGGGAAAAGAGACTCATGGTGTCGCGACCCAGCACACAGAACCACCCTGGGTAGGACGAGTGGGGTTCGCGGAGGTTTTATGTATATATTCCCTTGGGGCAAATTATGGTGAGACGGCACCAAAGAATTGCGTACTGGCTTATAATTTTAATGCATATAAAAAAAAAAAGGGGAAAATGTGGGGTATATAATTGTTTATGGAAAAGGGAAAATGTGGGGTATACAACAGGGTCAAGGGAAAAGGAAAATCACCTGGTAAAGACAATCCATGAATATTTTACCATCCACTAATAACACAAAATCTCGTAGTAATGGGGTAAGAAGAGCATAATTACCAATATCACTAGGGTTAG
>NW_010125803.1:0-1322 GCF_000699245.1 Pterocles gutturalis | reverse complement strand
CCCCACCCGTGACCCCCCCGTTTCTCCGCAGGGCGTGCGCGGCGTGGACGGTCCCGTGGGTCCCAAGGGGAACCTGGTGAGTTCCCCCGACACCCCACTGGTGACATGTGACACCCCACTGGGGACACAGTGACCCACTGGTGACATGTGACTCCCCACTGGTGACACTCAGTGTCTCACTGGTGACATGTGACGCCCCACTGGGGACATGTGATGTCCCACCAGGGACGTGTGGCGCCCCACTGGTGACACTCAATGTCCCACTGGTGACACTCACTGTCCCACTGGTGACACGTGACACCCCACTGGTGATGTGACACCCTACTGGGGACACACGATGACCCACTGGGGACACAGTGACCCACCGGTGACATGTGATGCCCCACTGGTGACACTCAGTGTCACACTGGGGACCCAATGATCCACTGGTGACACATGATGACCCACTGGTGACACTCTGTGACCCACTGGGGACCCAATGATCCACTGGTGACATGATGACCCACTGGTGACAGTCAGTGACCCACTGGTGACACAGAACCCACTGGTGACGTGTGTTGACCCACTGGGGATGCGTGACACCCCACTGGGGACACTCAGTGACCCACTGGTGACATGATGACCCACTGGTGACACATGATGACCCACGGGTGACCCTCAGTGTCCCACTGGTGACATGTGACGCCCCACTGGGGACAGTCAGGGTCACAGTGGGGACACGTGGTGACCCACTGGTGACACTCAGTGACCCACTGGGGACCCAATGATCCACTGGTGACATAATGACCCACTGGTGACACTCGATGTCCCACTGGTGACATGTGATGCCCCACTGGGGACAGTCAGTGTCCCACTGGGGACATGTGGTGACCCACTGGTGACACTCAATATCCCACAGGGGACACGTGATACCCCACTGGTGACACTTGATGGCCCACTGGGGACACAATGACCCACTGGTGACCTGTGACTCCCCACTGGTGACACTCAGTGACCCCCTGGGAACACACAATGTCCCACTGGTGACATGCGCCGCCCCACTGGGGACACTCAGTGTCACACTGGTGACAGGTGGTCACCCACTGGGGACACGTGACACCCCACTGGGGACACAGTGACCCACTGGGGACCCTCAGTGACACACTGGTGACACTCAGGGACCCACTGGGGACATATGACCTACCACTGGGGACACAGTGACCCACTGGTGACGTGATGACCCACTGGTGACACACGATGACCCACAGGCGTCACTTAACCCCCCACTGGTGACACTCACTGACCCACTGGTGTCACTTGACCCCCCACTGGTGACACCTGAC
>NW_010125802.1:0-9228 GCF_000699245.1 Pterocles gutturalis | reverse complement strand
CCGACCCAAGTGCAGCACCCTGCACTTGGAATCTCTACAATCGTTTCCTTAACATTATGTCTCCTCAGACACCCAGACTATCATATAGTGAGATTCTGGCCTACAAGACAAAGCAAAAAAGAGAGTGAGACAAGACTTTTCCAGAAATCTAAAGGAATGAGGTACACAACTCATGATGACTCAGTACCAAGGAAATATGTTTTACTTTAAAGGTGTCAGCTGAAGACAACTGGTCTAGCAAAGATAAGCCAACTCCAGCAAGCAAGAATACTTCAGCTGATACAATAATGTTTAGAGATTTCTTTGGAAGGACAAGTTTTAGTGGCAGTCAAAAGATCAAATACCTCTTGGCACCTAAAACAGCTGAGAAGCTAAACCTGTGGTCTGATTTTCTTTGATATATTTGATAGATTATCATTTGAAGCAAAATACCCCAAAGCCAACTCTAATTACCAGCAAACCAGTGGGTGAACAGAAAATCTCTAACGCAGAACGATGTACTGGTGATTGTACTGACATTTTGATATCTAGCTATACAGAGGTTGCATAGGTCATCCAAAACACCCGACACAGACTAGCAAATGGTCTCATGATTTCAGTTTATGCTGCTTCTTGGAAAAGGGTTTTGGACAAAATTGTAGGCACCTTATTTTTTTTATAGTAGTGTTTCTCAAAGCACTGTTCACATAGATTTACTCATTTACTGTAAAAAGACATGGAACAACAGAAATTTTAGTAACAAATTCTTTAAACTGTTAAAAATATCTAAAATCTTGTTCCTATATCCTAGCATGTAATTATTTTACGGGCTGATATTTTGTGAATGGCCAAGGTTAGAAACACATGCTTCCATCTGGTACAGACTTCAAAGCATGTAACTGGAAATCTCGTAATTCCAGCTGTGTTATGGAATATAGTACATGTGTCAAATCCAGATGTTAGTCAGGATATTCAAATCAGGATGTGTCACAGTTCTGGGAAGGGGAAAGATGTGTCTGTCTAGATGTGTGGGATGCATAATTTGTTGGGGAAAATTACATATTTACATATTGTCGTAGGTACTGTTTCATGTTTATATCATCTGAATGGAAGTGTGAAATATTAGCCAGAAAAGCACCTAAGTCGAAGAGCAAAGTGAAAGGGAAAGATTTTATTTCAGGTCTCTGTATATTATGTCACGGCTTTTCAAATTGAGGCAATTATACCTGGGAAACATACATATATATATATATACACACACACACACACTTTAATTTATTAATTTCACAGATGACTTCCTCTGCTGCTATCAAAATCAATCACAAAGTTACAGCAGATTTCAATTGGTATAGGATGACTTACTTAACAGCAAAGTTACTTGGGCAATGCAGACATTTCACATTCCCTTTTGTAGAAGCTGTCAGTTAGAACAAGTCCACTAAGATGTACACTCTTAACAAAGAGGAACTTTTGGCTTGGTAATTCTGCAGTTCTCTTATTCCTTCCCTGGTGCCTCTCTGCCACCTGCACAAGCCATCTGCCAGCCAAAGGTTAGACACACCTGCAGTGAGCACCTCAAACAGCACAGTGCTAATAAGTGACACCCAAGTACATGGCACTGTGTAATTCTTCCTTGTTTCTCAACCTATTTCCTGGTAATTTATTTGATCATCATTCTGTAAATGTCTGTGCATCAAGAGTTAATTTTTAAAGGAATCATGTGATTACCAGAATAAAACCAGATCTAATGGACTTACAGGGATATGTATCTTTTGTGACTCCTCAGTTCAGTAATGAATATTTTAAAAGATATATCAGCATCGTTAGTTTTGTCTCTTAACAGAGAACACCAAATCCTTGCTCAGTGCGTAGCATTTAAGCTATCAAGAAGCAATTGCATAAACAACGGCCAAATCTTTTAAGACTGAAGTACTTAGTATTCTTCCATTTAGCAGCAAGTTAGGAAGTTTCATTTAAAAAGGGTAATTCTACCAATTAGCTCATCCTGCTCAAATACACATATACCATTGGGAAATAGAAAAATGGTTTATTAAATCAAAAAATATGACTGCACTTCAACTAGCACATGGGCAGTAGAGATCAAATATTCCCTATAGATTAATCCCCATGGCATCACAGGCTGATTTGGCTTGCTGGTATTACATTAGTAAACCATCTAATCCAATTTAGAACAGGCCAGGAATGTTCCATCCATTACAGCATTTCTAGCGTCATTAGAAGCAGACTGATCGAATAAGCATCCTAAATCAGCCTGTAGCATGCAAGTAAATCACTGTGACTTGTCTTGCAAAATCTTTTTTTCAAATAAAAACTAAGGGAAAATTAAAAAAAAAAGGAAAAAAAGCCATGTAATAAGATGGAAGGTCTCTGTACGGTTTTGATTTCTGAACTCTTATGGCCAGCAAAATTTTTTGGTACTTCAGTACATAAGATTCTTCTCTTTGTAAGGTAGCAGTGCAGAACATAGTGGATTTAAAGACATGAGAAGCTTCTTATTTTGCAGCAAGCTTGTTTTCAAGAAAGGCAGTGGAAAAAAACCATAATAAACAATAAACAAAGTAGGCTGAATGAGGGCAGGGCGTGATACTACTCTCACAAATGAAGTCTGCTATATAAAATTGGAGTAACCATAGTAATAAAATCTATCAATCAAATATATTACAAAGGTTGCAATAGAAAGGATGAAAATAGAGTCCAAACTTTGTATTTGCACAAAATGAAAAGCACTCAAGTGCATTACAGAAATAGTATTTTCATTCCAAACAGGTATACCTGAAAGAAAAACAATCCTTCAATAAAGAGGTAAATATATAAGTAAAATGTTGACGACAGTTGAGATGACGCAACCATCAGAAAGATTTCAGAAAAGTGCTAGGCTGCAGCTTGGAAAAGCTAGGAATCAAACTGAATAAAATCATCAAAATGGCATGTAACCTTTGCCGCCCTCTGAGACCTATCACGTTCCACCAGCAAGGCCATGCAGGTCTCAGCTGCACTATTTAAGCAATCAGCCATGAAAAAGAACACTACACCCATGCACAAGTTAGTGAGTACTAGCAGGATAAGAGCTCTCACGTATGTGTGTGATTCACATTTGTTTAATGGCAAAGTTGCTCTGCTGTCAGTCAAACAGCTCTTAATCTTGTCTGGGCCCTTTGCATAATAACTGAGTTAGAAAGGAAATGGTATTGATTTTCGGTATACTAACTGCAGGAAAAGTTAACAGCTACCCAGAAGCACAGAAATGTACCTGGCGGGAATTATTCTGAGTGCAAATAGTTATGTATCTGGACCAAAGACGGTTTTGCAATAGAGGAAAACATGTACAGATCCAATACAGCATGAAACGTGCACAGATACCAGATGTGTCGGAAAATTCCTTTCTTGGATCTTCCTTTCCACTTCCCTGAAAATACTTGAAATTTGAACAACTAAACTTGGATTATTAGGGCAGGGGACAGGATTTTAAAACCAAAGTAAATGTTTTATGTTTGCAAGTTTTCATTCTTTTAATGAACAGATCTTGTTTACTTTTGAAGGAAAACAAACAACTTCTATGAAAGGAAAAAAACCCAGCAAAACCAAAACATCACCTGAAGAAATGCTTGAAGATAAAATTTTCAACAGTTTATTCAGAGTCCTACTCAAATTTCTCTTCAAAAATTAAATCCTTTCACATCACTATGTTGAAAAGCTCAGTCTTAAATTAAAACCATTTGAGAGGAATAAAATGGGAGAAATCCTATCAAACCCAGTAATCCCTCCTTAAAGACAATGACAAACTTGCACCAAGCCTCTGCTCTTGTTTCCATGTCCTTTTGATCCCAACAGGCCTGTCCCTGGCAAACCCTCTCAGCAGGACATGGAAAACCACATTCAGCCAGTTAGAGCTTGGGAAATCTCTCCTATCCTCTGCTTACACTGGCTATACTGGTGCCAAACATTATTATTGTTACTAATAGCACAAACCCAAACTGCGGTAGTAAATCATCTCTCCCAGAGCTGATTACTTGTAAAATGTTTATCATCAGTGTAAATGACAAATGCACCTTATTAACAAAATCCAAAGACTTGTTCTCAGGTACAAAGGCCTTAGTCTTGCAATTTCTCTAACGAACTTCCCTTCTGATCCACAGTAGAACACATTAGATTTACCAAATCCAATTTCTGAATTAAAGTGCAAATACTTTGTAGAACTAATGACTAAGAGCTACATAGAATTATGGCCACATGTTGCTTTGCTATGAAACAGCTGGTTGAAGAATCGCTTTGTTCTTCCCTTCCCTTTTGCAAGATGTAGAAATATATTGCTTCCTTATTTTTCCTTCTGGTTTGGCTTAGCCGGGTTGGAAAAACATTGGGTAAGGACACTGGGGAGAAGGATCCAATCCTTCCTTCTTCTCCTTTGCCTCTCAGGAGGCAACTACAGACCCACAGTTCCCTTGTCCATAAGTGGTGGCCTAACCTGTGTACCTCCTTATGCTTCCTTGCCATAAATCTGTTTTCCCTGACATGCCATGAAAGTAGTCTTCTCGATAATGTTAGGCCCTAACGTCCTAGTTTTGGCAGGTACAAATATACAGATGAGTGATACACAGTGAAACTGCTCACCACCCGATGACCAAGGACCAGCCAATTCCCGGCTAATGATCCCGGAAGAGGGAAAGTCCTGAAACCAATCCTTGAAAAGAGAAGGGTCTGAGAGACTGAGAGCTGACCAAGAGAGAAAGAGCTTCTGGATAGCACCTCATAATATACTAGGCATGACGTGTAATATACCATTGACCAGTTTGGGTCTCAATCCTAAACTTTAGGTCAAATCCTAAGCCAGTGATCGGGGCTGTGCTCCCTCCTAGCTTCTTGTGCAAAGCATGAGAAAATGAAAAGTCCCTGACTGTCCTGGCAACAACTATGAACATCAGTATGTTACCAGCCTTCTTCTCGGCCCAAATCCAAAACATAGTCTTTTACTTGCTACTATGAAGAAAGTTAACTCTGTCCCAGCCAAAACCAGGACACCTAGTCTGAGATGTCAACATGGAGGAGGGTAAGAAATGGGGCAGAGAGGTACTTCTGATAGACACTTCTGCCTGCCACTAACTAACCTTCTCCAATCGCAGTGACTTTCTGGGCATTGAAAAATCAACTTGATGTCTTGGATAAATACCTAGAGAGCTAAGTGAGTGAACCCAGATCCAAATGTACAGCCCTTAATCATTAGAGGCAGACTGTAGTTCAAAGACTTATCACTGTAAGGACATAATGGAAAGTCCATTTTTGAGTGCTCACCCACAAGATAGATTCACACTGTCAAGTCCTTCCAGCTGTCAGTGAAGTTCACGGGTGCATCTGGTCCTTGGTATCTTCAAAACTCAGATACAAAATGGCACAATGTGGGCATCTGACAAAGAAAAGGCACAAATTCACGGATCACCTTGGTGAAGAAAGAAAGATATTTCCTAGCACAGAAACAAATAACACTTAGCCAAGTTTATATAGTGGCCATAGTTCTAGCAAAAAAGACAATATAGAGATAAAACTAAATTTTCTTCTGATGTGACTTCAACTAGGTGAAAGAGATAATATCAGAAAAGGATTTGGCCTCATGTCTGCAGTACCAAGAGAATTC
Organism: Pterocles gutturalis; assembly: GCF_000699245.1. NCBI lineage: Eukaryota > Metazoa > Chordata > Aves > Pterocliformes > Pteroclidae > Pterocles > Pterocles gutturalis. Next base: position 3,599 of record NW_010125802.1, on the reverse strand, counting down.
TCCCTCACTGGCAGATTTTATATACAGCGAGTTGAAAGAAAAACTAAATGTTACTATGACTGAGCTTGCATTTCCTGATATCTCAAAAGGCATTTGTTTCCCAAAGGAAAGCATTAAACAAAGAGGTAAAGGTTACGTTCCTACACACATCATAAGTGCTGAATGTTACTTGTGATGGAGGATATTTTTGCTTACTATAGATGCAGCATTTCTAATGAGTCAAGGCACAGCAGTGGGATGCTTCAACTGCTCGTCTACAATTTTGCTAGCTCCTGTATATTCAAACTAGTAGTTGTCCTAAAAAGACTACGGTGGATATATGCTAGGGGAGCACAAACACATACTTTTTGATCGGCAAGGCAATTTCCTGGGGTAATGTGCTGATCAACGCACTGAGCTGAAACATCTGCAGGACAAAGGATTGTGTCTGAAAACTCTGTGTTTGATGCCCATAATTGTGACAAAGTCATTGCATATTCTGCTCAATGCTTTTTCTGTTTCAGCACTTTCTCACTGTACAAAGAAGCTCCAGCAGCCTCTTAAATGTGGTTGGTAACTCAAAGTGCATTTGGGAAATCAGCCAGAGAGAAAGGCTTTTCTTCTGTATGTTTTGCTGCTTTTCTATGAAGTGACAGAAAAGATACACATTTGTCATCTTTGCAGGGTTTCAATTTACAAAAAAAAAAAAAAAAAAAAAAAGAAAAGAAAAGAAAAAAGAGCTTGAAATAACATTTTTTTTAGTATTAGTACTGTTTACTTTAGAGTGGCTTAAAGCCGCTTAAAATCTGTCATGTTACTATCTAGGTAGGCAGTTTTTAAACTGCATACTATTAGCTTTTCTAACCTACAGCAATATAAAAGTCTATTGTATCTCAAGATTGAGTTTGCAGAGTTGTCAAAGATGCTTCTCCTCTGTGCTAAACATGATTTGAGAAACGTTGCAAGCCAAAGCATTTGCTGTTATTTAAAAAGCACTGCGTGCTAGAGACCACGCAGACAAGCAGAAGACTAAGACCCAGACACAAATGTACTCAACCCTGGTAGCAGAATCCACTAATCATGGTTACGAAGGAAACTCACTGCAGACAGAAGACTGAGGTTCAAAGACACCTCAGTGAAGGAATAGGGAATGCTATACAGAGAATTGTTTCTGAAGTCTTGCCTTTCTCTATGAATACCTATTCTATGCAGCAGGGTACCAGAAAGGGCCACCCAACCTCTCTCCCTGTGAGTCTTCAGTGCATCGCTTCACTTGCATTAAACCACTCTGCTGAGAAGCATCATTGCTATGCTACTTTTGCTACTTGAGCTATTCTCAGCGTGGTTACTGTTCTGCCCAAATATACCCGCTTTATTTACTCCTGGTTTCTCTAGGACTAATTTTACGAAACTTTTCTGTACACTGGCCCAGATGCCATTGGAGGGGTGAGGGGCACCTCAACTTTGGACAGAGTCTCCAGCGTGGATGCTGGTAGCATTTCCTTTGACAATGTGGCTTCCATCTTCCTCAGCCTGAAGAGGGCATAAGGAATAATCTCACAATTCCTAGAGCAATGCTTTTAGCTGCTCAAATGTTATCTAAAGATTGGGAGCAGCCATATTAAGACCAGAGCAACCCTTGCACATCAGTGGGTATCACTAGCTGAACTCAGTATTGTCAGTGTGTGCTCATGTGTTCTGCACAGGTCTTCATCCTGGACAGCCAAGTGCAAGAACACCTTGTCTGTCTTTCCAGAATGGCTGCAGGGGAAAGCAAGTGCTCAGCTCAACCAAAATGGGCAGACTGCCTTTCAAACGGTGCCAAGGCTCCCTAGGCATTGAAGAGGCTGAGCAGGGCTTTTGTGTGATTCACTCACTTGTGTTTTCATGTCCCCGTACAGAGTTCTTTTTGATGGACTTAAAACACTTCCAAAATGAATGAGCTAAATTTCCAGGCACAGTAACCTGCCAGGCATTTTCCCTGGCAGCAAAATCCCTCTCAGCTCTGCAGACAATGTCCAGCATCCAGGATGGTTCTCCATTTCTTTTACAAACTGGGTCACAAAGACGTGTGCATTTGGAAGGAGTGGTGAGTAAAAGGCCTTGCTTTTCCATCCTGCTCACACCTCCCCGCTGCCAGAGGAGTCTGCTGCTCCTCTGAATACAAGGGTGGGTGGTTGCCAGTACTCTCCGTAAAGCCAGAGGAGAGTAAAAGCCGTTTGTGCACACAGGTGAAAGTATCTGCTAAGGGACCACAGACTGCTTAGCCTTTAGCAGCTTGTAAGGTTTCATTTTTAAAATAGTCATTTAAAGTACTTAGGAGAGCCAAACAATCTCTAAACCCTTAATTACACTGATCATGTAAGCTTTGGTTTATCTGTATTTAAAAAAAAAAAAACAGTTGAACATACATAGTGATAGAGGTGTAAACTCAACAGCAAACAAACAAAAAAAAAAAACCCCAAACAAAACAACCAACAAACCCACAAAAGAAAAACAACAGAATAAAATTGTATAGCCTGATCCAGAGCCACTGGAATTGATTAGGAAGTGTTCCACTGAGTTCAGGACACTTTCCTATCAGAAAATGTTGCTCAGAACCTGCTTTACAGCTAAATTAGAAAGCTCTGAACCACAGTCTTGTAATACAGAGAGTTCAAGGACATTTTATTAAGGCCAGGCTAAAAAGATGCTGTTACAAAACCTGTTGATCTCTTTATCTTTCTGAGCATGAGGTGCCAATGGGGGGAAAAGTGGCAAGGGTGCTGTCAGTGAAAGGGGGATCCAGAGCTCCCTTATGGGAGGCAACATGTACTAATCTTGTTTGTCTCGGTTGCAAAAGAATTCTTCAAAGTTAAAGCACTCTAAGGATTTATCAAGCATTTTTCTGTCTTCATCTGGATTTAGCAAGTGAAGCAGTTTCAAAGCCTGTAGATTAATACTACACAATCAGCCTCATATAAACGGGCATGACAAGGCTCAGCTTGATGTTTCAGGCAGTGACAGTTTACAAGTTTCTGAAGACAAAGGTGTCATGCCACTTGCAAAACAAACATGAAAAGATTGCTTTACACTTTTGTGAATTGCTCAGGAAGACGAGGGTTTGTCCTGTTGTCAGATGACTCCTACCACACTTGTGTTCATCACAATGGTGTTAACAGGATTGGCAATGCTTACCAGCTTCCTTACAACTTGGATAATGTCTTGTTGAATAGTTACATTTTAAAATGTTTATAAAGAAAACCTGCACAGATACAGTTTTATCATAAGAATGGATGCTGAACTTTGTTACCAGTAAGTGCAACTGAGTTTCCTGGAGCCTTCAGTGATCACTATGTGATGTTTGAGTACCAAAGATTTTCTCCTAACAGTAGCTGAAAGAAGCTTCTGAATCCAAGTGAACCAACGTTATCATTTGCGGTCACTATTAAATCTTGGGTTCTCATGTCTTCGGCAGGGGAACTAAATCACAGTAGGAAGAAAAAGCTTCATTTCTAGAGTTTTTTAAAAGAAAGATGGGAGAACTATGAAATTGTGGGATTGTGGAATAATTAATTCTTTCTTAAAATTTTTTCATTTTTCAGATTTGAAAAAGGAGAGCTTCATAATTAACTAAAGGC
>NW_010125801.1:31142-56890 GCF_000699245.1 Pterocles gutturalis | reverse complement strand
GGGCGGGGAGCAGCCGGGTCCCGGCGGACACAATGGGCTCCATTCCGTGGGGACGGCTCGGGCGGAGTTTCTCTCCCCGAGTTTTGGATTCGTGTCACACGCTGGAGAGGCCCCGAGTTAATGAAAACTCTCTGTCTCCCTACAGATGGCTTTCCGGATCCCGCGGTCGGCGCGGGGGATAACACCCGATGTGGCCACTGACGCGCTGTGATTTCTTTCTCTCCCCGTCTGCTCCCCTGCCCTCCATTTCGGTGCGAGCGGGGAGGCTGGCCGAGTGAAGGGCTGCTCGTCGGATCTTCTGTGGGATCTGCTCTGCCTGGTGTTGGAGGGTGGAAGCTTTGTGCCTGGGAGTTGTCCTGCCCATTCTTCTTCAGGAGTCCAGGGAGCTTTCTCTCTGACAATGATGAAAACCGAAGGCAAAGGGGAAAGGACTTTGAGAAGTGCTTCTCCACATCGAAATGCCTATAAATCCGATTTCCATGCTATCAAATGCTCATTCGATGGTGTAAACAGTCCTGAAAACGCTTCCAACAAAACGGGCTTGCATCAGAAGCTGAGCACCTCTTCCAATGGAGGAGGAAATGACCCACACAGTCGAGGCAGAGCTGCCACTTATGGCAATAGAGTACACAAGATCAAAAATATGTTTCTGCAAATGGGAGGCTCATCTTCCACACCCTCTTGTGAAAGCAGTCCACCTGCTGAGAACAAATTAATCAGCCGGGCCACGGCAGCAGAGTACGGACCTTCTCCAGGTAGCCCATCTTTCCTCATTGTCCAAAAAAATAATCTTAATACAAGTATCAGCCCCTGCAGCAGTCCTGTGGACTTGTTGTCTGTGCCTTCTGCTGCTGACAAGGTTATCCGTAGCAACGATGAGGCAGACTTGGACAAAGTTGCCCTGGCAGAAAAATTTTCGGAGACCAGGAAGCTATTTGAGAGAAATATAAAACAGCAGAGTTCGGTGGACAGATATTCCCCCAGCAAATATGAAAGAAGTGAGGATAAGAGGAGACGTGGTTCAGCTTCTGATTGCAGTAACGTGGTGGACCACTTCAGTTTTAGTACAGAAGCAAGTCTTCCGGTTGCGTTGGAAAAAGTTGAAAATCAAGGTAATGAGGAGCTGAAGCAGCAACATCCCAATAGTGGTTCCAAATCTTCCTTCCTGAATGCAGGACCCATTTCTAGGAGGCTGGAAAGCTTCCTGGGTGACAGTGATACTGAAGAATCCAAAGAAATTTCCAAGAATGATAGTCCTCCGAATCAGGACCCTTTGAGAGGCCACCACAGATTGGATTCATCTGCTGTTGCTGAAGGATGTCCAGAGAAGGCTGCATCCACCAAAGTGCCTGTAATCCTCAGAGATGAGCTGAGTGAGGCACTTGGAAAAGACAAAAGAGAGAAAGTGGTACTTGAGAGAAGCCTGTGGGATATGGGCAATACGCCTGGTCAGGAGGCTCAGCGGAGATCGGATAGTGTTCTCTCCTGGGTTTCCCCAACGGAGAGGACTTGTGCTGAGCTGGTTGTACAAGATGAAACCTCGGGGCATGAAAAAGAAGATTTGGGGGAAGATCACGTTGTTCAAGAGGATCAGCTGCTCAGATGTCAAGTACAGGAAGGGAAGAAGAGTGACTATTTCTTGGAGGTGGTAGAAGAGTTTATGGAAGGCAGCAAGACCAATTGGGAGGAAGAAAGAGATGGGATGCCTGTAAAAGATGGTCCAGTTACACATGTTCAGGATGTTCTAGACCAGGAAGGGGATACTGAAGAAGAGGACCAAGTGGTAGAAAAGCAGAGTGAGAATTTCAGTGCTTTTGGAATAGAGAATGCAGCTTTTGATGACGACAGGGATACAGAGCCAGAAAACCAAGGGCCTGAAGGCAAAGAAATTCTGGAGGGAGAGGAGGAGGAGTATATGTATGACAGCGAATATGAGGAGTTTCCTGGACTTTCTGAAGAGGAAGATCCAGAGCCAGACCGAAAAGTGAAGTTCTCAACAGCTCCTATCAAGGTAAGGACATTTGAGATTTTTTTTAAATTGTTTTGCAGTCAAAAATACACAGGAAATAATTTTGTGGTGTTTTGTTCAAAGCTCTGAAAACTGTTTTACAAGTGTAAGTTTATGGCTTTTATTCAAAACTGAGTAAGTTATAACTTCTCTCTTGTTTAAAAAATCTGTAAGTTGGTCACAAGTGATTTCTATATCACAGCAGCTTCATAAGGTAGCATAGATTTTTACTAACTGGACATTTTCAGGAACACTAAACTTTTAGGAGTAGATACAAACACATGACCTTTAATCCTTGCTTTCATTTGTTTAAAAGTGAGGCATTGCGTTAGGAAGAATTTTTTTGGTTTTATTTTTTGTTCAAAAGTTTAAAAAAAACCCCAAACAAAACAAGAAAAAAACCCCATAGCAAACCTTCAGATTCAAGTTCAGACTTGTTTTCAGAATTAACTGTGAGAAAATATCAAATGACTGGTTCCTGCTATTTATGATTTTAGAATTCTCTCTAATAATAACCTTATATAACCTTATATATGTTTGGGTTTTTTACTGGCTTGGTAAACAAGCTGTAGGAACATTGACACGAGTATTTTGGAGTTAGGAAGTTGCGGAAGTAGAAGTTATAGACTGGATAATCAGGAGGAGTTTAAGTTGCAATGCTAGCAAAATAAAAAGATTTTGGTCTCTGATCTTCGCTTGCTAAAAATATTCACAAAATAAGTCATTCTACAACTCACACCGTCTTTACCCATAGCCTCATTGCAGACTTCAGTTATTCTAGTCTGTCTTAAAGTCTGGGAGGAGAATTGGGAGATGCCTGCCAGGATGGAGTGGGAGACTGTCCAGGCTTTCTCAAGCATACTCCTCTCCTACTATTACATGAATGAAAAATATAATCTTTAATAAATAGTTTTTACACTTTGTTCATATAGAGTCAGGACTCACTTTTAGTGATCAGAGAGATGTATAAATTCTGTGGACTCCTGTACTTCCTGCAGCAGGGAGCTGTAATTTCCCGGTTTGCTAAGCACATGCCAGTGCTATACTCCAGAAAATGTTTTGTGGGTGGTAAAATATGAGTTTTGTTGCATGTGATTTTTTTTATAGTCTCCCCATAGACAGGCTGACTTTATATGGCTTTCTTGTCGTTGATGGTGTTTAGTGGTGACTTGGAGTACTGAAGGGGAGAGTGGCTCTGCTGAAAACTGCATAATGAGTCTGGTGATGGCTGTGAGAGAGCCAGAGGGGCATCAGTCCGTTTCCCCCCGCATTTGTGCATTGAGTATCTGAGGAAAGTGCTGTGTAGAGTCTACTGTAAATGTGTGTTCATTGAGTGACTGCTGGTTTCCTGCTGTAGGCAGGGTTTCACTGATCACTGCTGAAATCCTACTGAAGCTGTGGCTGTAACAGACTTTTCCTGCCTTCTCTGTTATGTCTATGCCAGACTTAGTTCAGAGCATTAGTAGAAATCTGTGTGCCAACTGTGATGGAAACTGTCATGTAGACAGAACTCAGTTTTTGGTAGCTGGCACTGTTCAATTACAGCTGCTTCTCTGAAAGCCACAGGAGCCAACCTGTACCAGGTTATCAATTACACAACCAAGAGATAAACGGTTAGTAGCAACTGTTAGCAGTTTTCCATTAGGAATAGCATACTTCTTGCCATAATGGCCCACTTGGACTGGCAGAATAAACTGTATTTAATAGAAGTATGGTCAGTGAACTTTCTTTTTAAGGCTCTAAAACTGAAGTCTGTGATACTTGCCTTCCTTTATCCCTTTTCAGTGAAGCTTGACTATATCTTTCCTATAATGGGTTTAGGGATATTGTTCTCTTTTACATAATTTTCAGTAGCTTTTTTCCCTCAGTTCTTCATGCCAAAGCAATGATTTCTTTGCCCTGTCTGCCTTTTTGTTTCATGTTTTCTATGATACTTAGTGGGAATGAGTATTGTTATATGGTTTCAGCTTTTGTGCTCTGTAAAATAAAGAATTCTGGCTTTCTTTGTACTTCCCCAAAATCTTTTAACTTTTTAGAAAATTCCACTTTTACCTCACAGAAGGAAATCTCTCTTGTTTGACTTTATGCATAGATTTTAGAGCATTTTGCATTGGAAGAGAAAAAAAAATAGCCTGAGTGGTAGCAAAAGATTATTCCTGGTCCCCACCACAGCTTAAGAAGTGCCATAGTGAGAAATGCATCCTAGTAGCTTCTATTTTCAGCTTTATTTAGACTAGAAAGTTTGACGGAAATGTGAGTGCCATTCCAGACATCCACAGCCACTAGAGGAGAGGGTCTGTGTTTCTCCTTGTCTTGGATGCTCCTGAGAGAGGCCAGGCTGGTCTTGGCTTTCTGGCTGTTTTCCTTATGCGCCTCTCCAGGGATCATGAAGAAACCATCTCTATCTTTTTGCAGTTGCTGTTTAGCAGGTGTCTGATACAGCTGGAAAATCCAAACCATTCAGAAGGTGTTTGGGCAAGAAAAAGCACATTCTCGGATCATCAGGGTTCTGCAGTGATGGATCTCTGGCCATTGTACATGATACACCCAAAAGGGAAGTTGGATATGTGTGTAGGTAACAGATATAATTTGTAGGCACCCTAGAAACAGTATTTATGCTGCAGCAGCAATGTGAACTTGATTACTGTTTCAAAGTTTCTAGTCAGTTGTAAAGTTGGCGAGGCTCTTGAGTGAAAGGAGACTGTGGAGCTCCCAGGGGACTTGTAAGGTAGCTAACGCTGTTAGCACTGCGTCTGACCCATGCTAGAGATCCATAATTGTTGACATCTGTAGCAGGGCTTAAGAACATAATTTGATCTGATAATTTCAGGAAAGATGGGACATCATTACGCAAATACTCCATTATTTTGAGTTGCCCTGTGCCTGTGAAAATAAGCATAGATTAGACTTTTTCATATAAATGTTTCCATTCTGTAGAAGCTGGTGATAAATGACATCTGGGAAGTTTTCTTACTTACCATTGGTGACCTGACTCTTTGACTCCTTCTGCTGTTTGATCTCTGGAGACCTTGAGGAACATTATGTCTCAGTTGCTTGTTTTTCCTACGGTAGTGAAGAGTGTGATACTGTACAGTTATTTGAAGAACTTCACAGACTGGGTTTGTGTTATGGTACATGAGCTATTTTTAGTCTCCTGTTGCCAGATATGAAGCCAGTAAGGAATGTAAAGCACACTCAGCTGTCCAAGGTATTTGCAAGGGAACTGAATTTGTGTTTGTCTTGAAGTTTTCTGAATAAACTGTATAAACAATCAGCATTACAGACGGTGCAAATAACATCAGGTAACTGTGCTGTCATCCCTTTATATTTCACTTTGCTTTTGTAATGTAGAGGTTAAGCTTGCTTTCAATTATGTGATTACCTTGAAAGGCTTTAATTAACATAAATGTAATGACTGAGTGCTGTTTCACATTTGTAATTTTGAAACTTCCATTGGGAAAGCAAATCCTTATTTCTAAATTGACTCCTTGAGATGTTTTTACCTCTGACTCTCTCAAACTTTGTCCTCAAAACCTTTGATAGTGCTGTGACTAAGTTCTGCAATGATTTATGATCTTTAGAAATTCTGTAGCCCGCATAAACTGAAAAGATAGCACAGCTGCTATTTGCTTCCGTAAGTCTGTTTAATTAGCAGTGTTATCCAGTTTATGTTGCCTGGGAGTGTCTCTGCAGCTTTTTGCGAATAATACGTTTTTTAAAAATTGTTAAGTCAAGAACACGGTTTTTTTTGAAAACAAAACAAAAACAAACAAAAAAACCACCCACAAAACCCCCCCAAACCTTCATAAAGGCTTTACTTTTATATTTGTCACAGTTGGGCAGAAGTTTAAACTTATTTCTTAAATAAGGAAACTGAAAGCAGTTTCATAGCTTGTGTGTTGTCCTAGTCAGCCAAGTATCAGCTGTTTCTGAGAGAATATGGGAATCCTTCATAATATTGCCATTATTCTTGCACATCAAATAGAGCTGTTTTATGTATAGCTGGGACACAAACACTAATCTGGAAGGCCAGTTCAGGCTGGCGTACTCTTCAATCTTAGTACAGAACTGCTTACTGTGGAAGTTAATGAAGCAGTAAATGAAGATACACTTGGATTAGATTTCCTGTATAACACCGTATCTGTAAATGCTTACCACTTTTAGGAGATGCACAGTTTTTCTAGGTCGATGTGTAATCTCCTGAAAACAGTTTTAAGAAAATGTTACAGAGTAGTGCTTCAGCTTCATACATCCTCGGATTTTTGATCTGTTAACTTCTAGACTTATGACATCATACACAGAAAGGGATACAAGCTACACTGACTGGTGGAAGATACCCAAACCCTGGAGTTTCTTCAGTAATTAGAAAACTGATGACTGTGTGAACGGTCAGTTGTCAGCCCTTGGTCAAGCACTTCAGTAAAATACTTCTGTGTTAAGAAACAAGTATGTTAAGTGAATGTAGGTTGATCTAGGAAAACAGAGATTTGATCTGAGAGTAGATTTAAACAGAATTTACTTGTACATGGTAAGTCATCTGCTTTTTTTTCTTGATGCAAATAGTGTAAGGATCTTTTGCAATGACAATTTATTGTAACTCATAGATTTTAATTGTTTTGAAGCTCTGTTTGTCACTTGCATCAACATTACAGCATTTGTAACTTAACATCATAACAACTGTATTTTATTTTTATCTCCAGCTTAAACCCTCCATGGTACTTTTCAGTGACTTTTCACAAAAACTAACCCTTGTTGTATTCTGCCTGCATGTGACAGTATGGCATTTCCTGCTGGCTAACTTAACAGTATGAGATGTTAAAAACATGGATACTAACTGGAGGAAGAAGGTACATATGTTCACACACATGAAAAATTTTGTTATTTTAGATTTTTGAGGGTTTTTTGAGGAAAGATAATCTTTAAAGTCTTATTGAAATTTCAGTGTTCATAGAAGTTAACGTTTATTAAGTCTAAATGCATTTAATTCTGTGTATAGATTTACCTGGTTTTAGAAGGTTCCATATCCAGTTTTTCTGATGTCTTTGTGATCCTTGTTATGTTTTGATTCCATGACCTTTGCTCAGCTCTCCAGAAAGAAGCACTTTCAACTTAAGCTTTCTTTGGCTTTTTTTTTTTTATCATATGTCTTCTAGTTTGATTTTTAGGAAGCATTTGATGCGTAAGTTTTACAATGGTGGATTAAGTTGGCATTTGAATAGTTTTTGGATGAGAGTCCAGTGCCAGGGCATGGGGCTGTAGAGCAGAAATCTAAACCAGAACAGAAAAAGCAATGAATTTCTTTTTATATCCTGGCTCACTGCTGGAGCAGCTTGACTCTTTACGTTAATATCTCAATGTATTTCTAACTTAATTATTCCCTGAATGCAGTTATATGGCATACCAGCTGCCCTGTTTGATGTACTTGATGGTGCTATAAAACTATAGACAAATAAAGAGAACGCTGAGTTTATGGGTGTCAGGTGAGGTGACAGTGAGAATGACACTTGGCCATCCTCACTCCTTTTTCAGTCTGTCTAACTTCCCAGCAGTTTCACCTGGATTTGTCAGGGAAGAGAGAGACATTTTCAATGGTATTTTAAAAATACTGCTTGGTTTGGGGAAAATTAGCACCTGTATCAGAGTTGCAGATTTGTGCCCTCGTTAATGGCAGGGCTGCAGCTTTAGTTTAAGTTACTTGTTCTTTTTGACTTAATGTTAGGTGATCACCATGCCTGTCCAGCCTGTGCTGTGTTTTGCTCTGAGAATAGCTGTGGGGAACAGGAGGGAGGATAAGGGGATGAATAGGAGGCACTTGGGGGTTTCATGGGAGATGTAGTCAGAAGAAACACTGAGGAAGTGGCCAAGGTTGGCAAAGATTAGCAGATCTATAGGAAACAAGTTCATTAGCTCAACAGTTAATCTGCTGAAAGATTCAGTGTCAAAAATGATGGTGATTGCTGTTATTAGCACCTGAGAATATTTAACCTAGACTGATAAAGAATCAACAGGCAGTAGTTGAAGCTTCTTTGAAGTCTACCTTTTGAGATGGAGAAAATAAATTATCCCTTTTCATACCCTTCTAACATAGAAGGATATCAGTAAAAAGAAGAGCACCTCTATTATCTGAGTACATATTTTGTAATCTTCAGGTCATGATGGTGCCATGTAGTGGAGTTTTTGTACAGGGTTCTTATATTTTATTGAGTAGTAAAATGTTATTCCAAAAGGCAACATGCAAATTCTTTAGATTTATTTCTCAGTCATTTTCCTCCATCACCCTCTGATGTGTCTTATAGTGAGACGATCCTCCTTTTCAGACCTGGGGTATTGATCATTGCTAGTGATAGTATTACTACAGATTAGTTGTTTGAGTTGATCTGCTGTGGCAGGGTTATTTTGTTGTTGTATCTTCTTACGGCCTTTAGAAAACAGCCAGGTGGACTATGTTTATGTTCATTGTTATTTTTGCTTGTTATTTAGATTCAGTCAGGTCAAGATTCTTGTTTTGGTGAATACTAAATAAACACACACATTTAATTATTCTGTATTGCTAGGATTAAATTGGTGGTACCAAGATACCTGTGAAGCTTATGGATGTTCAGAATTGAACCACTTTCTTTATATACAGTGTCTTTCAGGAGACAAGATTTTTTGGGAGTGCCCCCCCCTTGTGTGGTATTGTGGGTACTTTTTGCCTCTTCTGGTCGTATCCTATTTATTTGGATTTCAGTCTTCTTGTCAGTCAGAGAGCAATGCCACCTCCGCTGAGAGTACAACCAGGTCACAGCAGAGCTCCGCTTCCACAGAGGGACAACGTGGATTGTTTCTCAACTGCTGCTCTGCATGTTTGAAATGAAATAAAATAAAATCAGTGCACCGAATCTGAATAGATGCTTTTCTCTGTCTTCAGTATGTCTTTCACTGGGATTTAAAAGTTAAATACCTGGAAGTGAAAGAGTTTTTCTCCTTCTGGAGTAGGTAGCGTAATGGGACTGAAGCACATACCCTGCTGTCTTTCTTGCTCTCTAGCTAGCTCCAGTGCCTTTGCTACTGCAGTGAAATGCAGAACTAGAGAATACATTTTCCTGGTTTTATTGAGAATTGAGTAGAGAATAGTGAGCCTGGTAAAAAACTGGTTTATTTATGATGAAATTACCCATATTAAATTCTCTGTACTGTAGATCTGAAGCAAGGTTGCACTTCCACTTTGATGTAAACTGACTTGGTTGGGGTTTTTAATTAAGTCACGCAGAGCTACAGGATCAAGTGCATAAGTGTGTGTAGACTGCCTGTCCACCTGTTTGGTAACAGAAAATGCCATGTTGAGTGCAATGGCGTATAATATTAACTTATTCAACAGTTACCAGCCATCCTGAATACTTTTTGAACAAGAGTAAAAGTGTGTTTTTAAAAAAAAAGTAAGCAAGGTATTTCTGTTTGCTCATTAAAGAGTTGATAGTGTGAATTGACTTAAATCATGTATAGTCACTTTTCACTTAAAATATAACAAGTAGTGGTAATAAAATAGTAACTGAGTAGCTTTTGGAAACAGAAGGTCGAGTGCGTAGTGGTAACAAGATGTCTACTTTAACTTAAGAGGGAGATTGTCAGAGTAAACTGTGAAGTGTACATTATACTTCAGTCCTACTTCAGTGCTACTGTTTCAAATGATTATTCATGTTTGCCAGGGCACTTCACGTTTTGCCGGGCATTGCAAAGGCGATCAATTTGAAAAGCTGAAACTGTTCACTGTTAGATTATTTTCCCTGAGCTGTGACTTGCATTTTGAATGTTTGGCTTCACTGAGCATCAGTAAACTCGTGTGTTCAGAGCAAGAGTTGTGTTTCAGAAGGAAGGTGAAGCAGGCGGTGCGGCCGTTGCGAGGTGTGGTGTGGGACTGGGGTGTCAGCAGCGCTCTGTGCCTTTCTCCGCGGTGAAGTGGTACTTCAGCTGCCTGGGCAGGTGTTGTGAGGCTTTCCAGCAAATGCTGTGGTATTACATGAGAATTTTGAAGCAATGTTGACATTGCTTCTGTTCCAATTACTTGGGAGCCCTTCTGGGCAGTTATTGATTTCTAAGTCTTGCTGTTTAATTACTTTTGTAATGTTACGCTTTTGATCAGGCACAAACAAATTAATACGGGAGTGGACATCTTTGAACTGTATTTTATGATGCCATAGCAGTTTCATGCAAACACATCGTAAATGGCAAAATTAACATTCTACTAAAACTAACATAGTTCTTAAGTAGAGCCTTTTATGTGCTGGTAAGAGTTTGCATTAAGCAACGTTGTTGTGATAAGGCTGTTTTCTGTGATAGCACTGAGATTATAATAGTGGAGATTTTTGGTTCTGTATGGTAACAGGGACTGAACAGTGAGATCTTTTAGCCAGTAGGCTACTCTGAGTGCTGATCTTGATGATGTTGACATTCGCATCTTCAAAGAAGGAGGCAAACTGAGTTTTGCATTCAAAAAGTGATTAATTTTTCTAGTGTGAAGAGTGCAGTTTGTTCTGTCTCCAAATAAACATATTTGCTGTATAATTATACATATATAATTATATAATAAGTATATATTTTAAAATCTCTGATTATGTATCTCAACAATTTAGTTAAAATAATCCTTAAAAATTCTGAACTTTTTTAGATTCGAATTATTTTTATTCATTCTGAAGAAAAGAGGTCTTGAGTGTAAAAAAGAAATTATTTTTTCAGATAGAAGGGTTTTTTGTCATTTATTAGCTTGACAGGATCCAGAAGTTATTGTTAGGTTAACCTTCTGGGTATATAACAAGCTATGGCAAAAGGTAAAATGGTAAAATTCACATGGTTTCCACAGTAAAATTAATCTGGTTTCTCCTATGTTGAGACAATAGCTCGTGTTTGCTAAATCATATCTTTTAAAAATATCACTTGCACACTAATAACTTTACAGTCTCTGGCTAGCAGTGGCTTCTAAACAGTAAGATTAGAATTTCTTTTGTCCCTAATGCATTTGTTTCAGTGACTAAACCCCGCCAGACACAGCACAGGGATGAACTGTGTTTAGCTTTCCCATCACTCTTCTAAACTGTGTAATGTGTAATTTATTTATTATCCACATTTTAACTGTGTTTAATGTTACTTTTACTGCTTGGCAAGAACAACTTGCTAAGCCCTTCTGTGTTTTCTATATTAGTATAACAGTTTTACTGTTTCCATCTCATAAAAGATTAATACTATGTTATGATTCCACATGTACACAATAAAAATCTCTGTCTTTTGCCCTTGACTCTTTGGCCATAGTTTTCTTAGCGTGCTCTTGCTTTTCTTTTGGTCGTTGCAGTGTTTGGCTTCTGGTTATATAGAAGTTTTGCTTTTCCTCTATTCTTTGCAAATTCATGTTTTTCCTCAAAATTATTTTTCTGAGATCAAGGGAGGTTTTCTTACTATTTTGAAACAAGTCTATCTTGTCTTAATTGTGAGGTATGGGTTTTAGAATATTACCTGAACGCTCTTACACGCTTCTCTCACTTTAAGAGAATGGTATGATTTTTTTCTCTTAGTGGATTAGTCAGAATTTTTTTCAGATAGGTTTTTCTTCAGCTAGTGTGCGTAAATATTAGTAGTCTTCAGTTGCATAGATGTTTGTGCTATTATTTTATGAATAACTATTATAAAGGTCACTGCAATCTAAGCCACCACTAATTTTAAATTCTATGATCCACTCCTGGCAGATGATCAGTTTTGTGTGAAAATGGACAAATTCCATGAGACTCTCAAGTACAATGCTATTACTTTCAGGTTGGAAAAATATTTAATAATTTTTAGAAATTACAGAGATATTTTAGTGCTGGCAGCCTAAGTCTTGCAGTCTATGTAGTGTATGTAATGCTGTTATGATGGTGCAACTTTGCTTCCCCCAAATTTCTAGCACATAAATGCTTGTGTAAGGAACTTGTCATCCCTTTGCTAATGTAATTCTTCAGTAGGTAGTGACCACTTGCATCATCCTCTGCTTTGTGAGTCAGAAAACTGAGTTATAAAGGATCAAGAAAATACAGCTGTCAGTGTCTCCAAAATTAATTACTACCATTCTCCAAATTTTGCTCATTCAGCCATTTGTTAGTTAGTGGTCTTTAACATTTTAGTCATATTATTAGTACAGATCATGTGTACACTTATTTATAAACAAACAACATTTTTTTATGCCCTGGTATTTGATTTCTTCTCAAGAACTCAAATATTCTCATTAACAAGCTATAATTTGCCCAGTCATGAACTTCCTTTTTAATATTGGTTTAAAATTCATTTTATTATAACCTGACTTAGTTTAAAATTAATCTTCTTATAACCTGACTGTATTTTTAGAGAGAGAGTTTTTTCTGTTGACATGTAAAGAACCAAACTAGACTGGTCTTGTTCCAAAGAGAGAATAGTGCTTCATTAAATGCTTCTGCTTCATATCCTACTTCCTGATTTGGGGGGTGGGGAAGGAGATTAAATTTAAAGAATTTGGCCACCTTGTTTCTGATAGTGATAGAGTACAGATACTTGAGACCTTTGGATGTTTTTCTTTGTCCCTTTTGCAGATTTTTTTGTAAAGTTTATGGGAGACAGATACTGTAACTGTCATCTTTCTGTGTCCAGTTGTTGCCCACGGGTGTCTGTATGATGGTCCAAAGGGGTTTATTTACCTTTATGCATGATTTAGGAAGAACAAGATTTCAGGAAGGTTCTTTTATTGGAGTGAAAAACTTAAGACTTCCAAGAGTGGGTTTCTTCCTTCCTTTTCAGACAAGTGGATCTAATCTTGCTTACTTGGCTGCTGTATGGCTATGCCATGTTTCTGGAGCAGCTGTTTTGCAGAATTTGGTGAAGAGTGTGCAAAGCTGTCCTCCAGCTGTAGTCTGGAAGTGAAGCAGTAATCTCCCCGTGAGAAATACCGAGTTACATTAGTTGCATTTTGGTAATCTGTTTCAATAACCATTTTCCTGTGTCTGAGGCTGCTGCAGTGCAAAGCCAATGCTGTATACTAACGGATGTAAATTCACTGGGAAAATGTTAATTACAGCTAATTACAGTTAATTCTGTCTTATTTACATGATTGCAGTTACCTGTCTAGGTAGTCTTAGTGGGAAAATAGAAAGTTGCAAAAACTCAGTAGGCGAGTGTAAATTAACTTTGTGTCAGCACTGCATGTTCTTGATTAGGGAGATGGCTGCTGCAGCTGCAGTCCATAACTGTTTTTTGTCTTACAGTGATGTTGATAAAAACACCCAATGCCTGCAAAAACTTAAACAGATGAACCTTGTTTTTCAGATAGATGAGGAGTGATATATAATTTTTTCTTATGAATTTAAATACAATTAATGAGCATACTGATAAGTGACACTAACCATGTTACATGTACCTTGTTCTTCCTTTCTAGAGTTCTGCCTTAATTTGTGTTGTTTATCTTTTATTTTTAACCATTCAGAAATTCAGCTGGAGTGAGTACTAAAAATAGTAGTGTATGTAGCAAGGCATTTCCTTTTCCTGGGAAACTGCGTGATTCCCTTGCAAAATCAGAAAACTACGTCTGTTTGAAGTGCTGCAATTGGCAGATACTGGTGGGGGGGGGGAGAAGAGAGGAAGAAGGATTTGGGGGAATGTAGTCTTAAAAAAACCCAAAAAGTCACACTATGTCAAAGAGGAGATGACTGATTTCCTTGACCAATTTCTTTTAACTCTTTGATGCATTTAGAACATAAGAAGTGTTTCAGGAATTGTTTTGAAACTTCTGAAATGTTACTTCTGTGCAAGTTGGAAACTGTCTTACAGCAGCAGTATTTATTAAATTGATGGTTGTTTAAAAAATGGGATCTCTGAAAATAACTCTTTAATTTCATTAGTGACTTTCTTTCATGTTTGGAAGGGGATGGAAAAGCACTAAAAAAGTTTTCTGTTACCTTTCTTAGGTTTTCAGTACTTACTCAAATGAAGACTATGATAGACGTAATGAAGAAGTTGACCCTGTGGCAGCCTCAGCTGAGTATGAACTTGAGAAAAGAGTGGAAAAAATGGAAGTGTTTCCTGTGGAAATTGAAAAAGGTGCAAATCAAACCTTGAACATTTGCAGGAGATACTATGCACACAAAAGAAAATTTAAACTTTATTTTTCCTGAACTTAGGTCTTGAATTTTTGAGTGTGTGTTCAGGCCTACATTTGTGGCTAGTTGTGTTGAATTTAGTGAACATTAACTGGACAGACCTCTACTAAGTGCAAATTGTCATAGATAATTGAAGTTAGGAAGGCTACATTAATGAGTGACGGATCTGCACCAAAATAAATACAATTCATAAATCTTGCCATCTCTTCCAGATACCATGAAGCTTTGAATCTAACAGGCAGTCATAACTACAGAACAAAAAGGCTTTAAGTAGTATCTAGATCAAAAATAAGTTGGGGGTTTTTTTTTAAAGTGGTTTTTATATCTTTTGGATGGAAGGACTTGGAATGCTTTGAAACAGCTCGCTACTGCTAAATGTTACATCTTGTGTTATGTGGCTAATGTTAGATTTTTTTAATCCCTTAGGTGACAGTGGTCTGGGCATCAGTATTATTGGAATGGGAGTTGGTGCTGATCAGGGACTGGAAAAACTAGGTATTTTCGTAAAAACAATAACGGATGGTGGAGCTGCTCAGAGAGATGGACGGTGAGTTTTTCATTGAACTGTTTGTGCTTTTTACAAATTTCTAACTGAGCCAAATTGTTTTCACTGGATATGCTAAATACTGTGAATAAAAGTACAAAAGCTGAATGCAGCTGCACAAATATTGCATTCCAGCTGTATGTTAATTCTTTAAAAAACAAGGTTTTTACTTATTATAGGACATTTTTTCAAATTAAGGGTAGATTTGCTTACAGCATATATGAGAAAAACTTAGAATGTACCCATGTGTAAAAGTGCCACAAAATCATGCTGACACCCCAGGACACCAATCACTGTGTAAATAGTGTAAAAAAACATCAAGGCACATACTGTGTAAATTTTAATTGGTAATCTCCACGGTAACTGAAGATCAGGAGATTGTTTTTAAGCAATGATTTTCTTGGGACTCAGATTTTCTCATTATAAATACTAGTAAGTTTTAAGTGATACTTGTCACGTCAAAAATTTGTCAAGCCAGAATATTTTGTTGAACTGATAGCTAAGCTTTTACTTATTTTGCAGAATTCAAGTAAATGATCAGATTGTTGAGGTTGATGGCATAAGTCTGGTGGGAGTTACTCAGTTCTTTGCAGCCACTGTATTAAAAAACACTAAAGGCACGGTGAGGTACGTACGTTTTCTATGAAATAATACTTTTTTTTGGTAATTTTTCATTAACGGATAATACAAAACCATAATCCGAAAGTTTTACAAAGACGTTGTTGAAGGCAATAGTATGGCAAACTAATTTCTTAAGCATATCTTAAGCTTTTTGCTGCAAGGTAACTTGTTTTTCTACTGTAGGTTTCTGATTGGGAGAGAGAAGCCAGGGACTCAGAGTGAAGTAGCCCGCCTCATTAGTGAGACCTTAGAGCAAGAGAGATGCCTGTATGACCAACACTACGTTCATGATGATACAGAGCAGGTAAAACATCATATGTACTTACATATTTTTGAAAGTACGTTTACCGCTGCATGCAATAACTTCTGCAAATGGAATAAATGTGTTTTGAATCAAATTGCAGTAAAAAAAGGATAAAACAGGCAACTTGTTGAAAACAGAAAATACAGTCTTAATACATTACTGTTATCAAGGTACATGGGTTGTCACCACCTGCTATACTTCCAATTTATCAATTATCCAAAAGATATTTTCAAGAATCAGCCATGTGTGATTGTTTTGTGCATGGCTTAGCTCTCTCATGTTGTTTTCAAGTCATCTTTAAAACTTAGCATAGGTATAAGAAACTAAAAAGGAGCAGTAACTAGTTGAGAAAAGTTTTGCAACTGTTTAGTTTCCTTGATTGTGTGCTTTTGTTATTGCCGCTACCATAATGTGAAGTGTGTCTGTCACAGAATGTAATGATTTTCCCATTTTGTCAGGATGATGACTATGATGATGACGATGATACATATGAGTCACATTTACATGGAAAATCTGTAGAAGTTTTCGATCTTCCTGAAAATGAAGATATCGGTTTACCACTGGATATGGATTCAGCACAGTCCCTTCTTAAATTTAAAGAGGTGTGGTAGCAGTTTCTTAAATATTCTTTGTGATGCACTGGGGAGCATCTGAACCTTTTAAGACTTGGATATAATCTCCTTCATGTCCCCCTCATAGTGGTTTTGGGTTTGTTTTCCAAATGCTGCCAATAAATCTCTCCGGTAAATGTTCCTTGAAATGTAGGTGTTCTGTATTTTCTGATCCCAGCTTCCCTATACATATTTATATTAAATGGTCCTTTGGTTTAAGTTAAATAAAAAAAGCCCTTGAAAACAGGCATTTAGAACCCAACAGCACCTCCCTTCTTGTGATGTCTGAACATTGGATTAAATAGATGTGGTGCTTATCTTAGATCTTCTTTGGCCTATTGGAGGTTGCATTTATTTGCTGCACAGTAGAATGGCTTTAGCTGGTGGGGGATGGGGGAGCATGGGGAGACAAGTATCCCCATTCTGAATGGTCTCGAGTGTTGTGGTTAGATGTTCTTCAGGAAGACAAGAAAAACACATCTCTAATCTCTGAGGTCTTCTCGGAAGTCTATGCTTACATACAAGCACATGACTCTGGAAATAGGCATGGTTTTGACTCAGAGAGGTTTTTTTCAGGTGATCCTTTCTGGGGTTTTTATGGTGTATTTTTTGGAAGTAATGAATTTGTAAACCCAATAGAGCATTCCAGACTGTGAATCCTAACTTAACAAAATTGGAAAATTGGGTTCCCTTTTCCCAAGGTTTTTATAAAGGAGCATATTTGCTTTACTCGGGTCTGTGGATTTTTGTGAGGGATTTAAGTGGTGCAGTCTTTGACATTTACAGGTCTGGACTTCTTTGGTAGGTTTAAGTCCCTGTCATTTTCACTCTGGAGGAGAAAAATATACTGGAAAGAAACTTTCATCAGATGCCATTTGTGCATACATCAACTTATTTTTGTAAAGGATCAGTATTTTGCAGACCTCCTTAAGTTTGCTTTGTTGGTAACATGATGATGTTGTTGATGAAGTTGAAATTTCATGCTACTGGTCACAAGAGAACGTTTACACTTTTTTAGGTTAGGAAGCATAGTGGCAGCCTTCAGCATCTTTTCATAAGTGCTATATTTACTTGGGACACAATTAAATTCTCAGCTAGAATCATTACTATGCTGTTATTAACATAATCTAAATAAAGGATAGTCATTGGATTCATTTTTTTCATGTGTGTTTGGTGCACTATTCCTTGCAAAAAAAAAAAAAAAAAATCCCCCCAAGGTTACAGATGGAAAGTGAGAGTGAGATACAAGAAATAACTAATAGCTGTCAAAAAATGTGCTTTTTCACTCATATATGTGCTATTTTCTTAAGATGTGTTAATGATAATCTTTACTTTTGTCTGAGGTGTAGCCTTTATCCGTTTCTAGTAGTCCTATGAAGATTTGTGGTGTGATGTACAAGGCTTAATTTTAAAACAAAGCCAGCACGTATATTGATAAGTAAAAATATGTAGTACTGTTAAATTTTTAGTTGATTCTGTGTACCAGTTGTCATCATAAGTGCATTGCTGCCTTTTCATTCGCATGGCACATTGAAACATTATTTTAACTTCCTCACTTTCCTTAATGTACAGACAACAATGTGGGGTTTTTAACCGTAGGTGGTCACGTTTTGATTTTTGTAGCAAACCAAATACTGTGGAACTTCTTTGGTTTTAATTGGAGTTCAACTTTTTTTTTAATAAAAGCTCATGATCACTTCTGTAACTGACAAATAAGCTGACTTTTTGTACTATAAAAGAGTTTAAGAATGAAGGGAATTATGGACAAACACTTAAAACTAGCATTTCAAGTGTCATTTTGTGCATGCTCTTACAACTTTTGTTTGTTTGTTTCAGCTGCAGTTAAAACATGCAGTAACAATAGCTGAAGTGAATCAACTGAAGGAGAAAGTAAGTTTTCAACGAATCTTGCTATTTGGTGGTTTTTGTTTTGTTTTTAATTTCTACTTATGAATTTTATCAAGAGTAGGCTGAATGCAGAAGGCAGCAATCTGTTTTGGGCCTTAGGCTCTGTGTGCTCTGTTATGCTAGACAGGCATTTCTAAGCTGAAGAGCTCTGCTCAAATTAAAAAAAAACAACCAAACAAACAAAAAAAACCCAACCCCAAAATGTTCCCTGTGCCATTATAAAATTAATGCTTCAGTATTACTGCTTAGACGGGAACTGAATATAGTGGAGTACTGTATGAAACAAGCTCCCAAACAAATACAAGATCATTTTGAGTGGATAGAACTTGTCTTATTTGAGTATAGATTTGGCACTTACAGACAACAGTTTGTGGCGGACTTTCTGTTAGCAGAAGGTTATTTGTTACCTTGTTTCCCATCTTTTCCTCCTCAAATTTCTGATCTGCTCTGGGGTGAGAGTTTTTTCCAGCTTTTTTTCATTGGTGAGGAAACACTTCTACTTTCTCTGAGAAGGGGTTTCTTGTTCTTTTTGGTGCCTTTTCTGATGATGGAGATCTGTGCATGACCTTTTTTGGAAATATTTGTTGTAGGTGAGCAGCTTCTTTTACTCCATTGCCCTTCTGTGTTGCCTTCCTGAGAAATGTGTACCCTAGGACAAGTTGCAGCACATTGCTGGAGGCTGGTAGCAAGTAGGGAGGGGATAGTGCTTCAGATTGCAATAATTTTAAATAACAGTGTCTATTGGGGTTTGTCTTATGCTCTGCAAATGTTCAGAGCTCAAAAGTGTAGAGAGGCAAGCCAGCCAAACTTTGTTTTCTTATGGTAGTTCTGATTTTGATTTCTGACAGTGCTGCTCCCCCTTGCAGTTTTCTTGAAATTTGGCCCAACTGGATTGCTAAAAAGCAGTTAAAAATGTTGGTGTTAGTACAACTTAATGTACCATTTTTAATTCAATAAATTCTTGGTCTTTTCAACATCTCTGTTCCATCAGCAGGTGATCTTAACTGGCTTCACTTTTGGAGTCATTTCCTCATTGTAAATGGTGACCCCAAAGGAGGAGGCATGGACAAACTAAGCAGTACCTTGCTTGCTCACTTGTTAACAATCCTTCGCTTGTTAACATTCCCTTTTATAATGTGGCTACTGTCACGCTGAAGGGGCCCCATCCTTTTCCTTTGTTGAGGGAACGCTTGGTGTTTTCACACATTAGCCCCAGGAAAGCAAACCATGGGTATATCATAATTTATTAGGAAGACTGATGTCTAATAAAGTACCAGAGAAGATCAACTTGTCTCATTAACTTTGTTCAAAAAGCTGTTGGTAACAAAGTAGTAGTACAGGGAGCTTGTCTGGTACAGGTTAATATTGTGTATCTCCAGTTGCCTTTGAAGGTAATCAAAATAGACCTCTCCAGAGGTATTTAGAGATTGTGAGATCTTGAACAAGTCAACATAAGCTAACAAAAAAGTTCTTACTCATTTTATCTCTTTAAAAAGAAGCAATACTAATGAGGACGTAGTAAAAGATTCTTGGGTTGGAGTTCTAAACTTACTCAGATTAGCAACGGTTGGAAGAGTTGATACAATTTATTTTAAAGTTCAGTGTCTTATTTTAATATTACTGATAGATAAGTAGTTAATTGTCATTAGCTGTTATCTACTTCAACGTGTATAAACAACTGTATTATTTCATCTTTTAGTTTATATTAATTCCTCAAATATTAATCTTTTCAGTTAAAAAATGTTGAAGCAGAAAAAAATGAATGGAAACTGAGTCAAGCTCAACTTCAGCAAAACTTAGATGAAAGCAAAGAGAAAATTAAAAAGTTAGAGACCTACTGGTTAGAGGCACAGAGTTTATGCAAAACAGTAAATGAGCATCTTAAAGAAACTCAAGAACAATGTGATGCCCTTGAAAAGAAATACAACAAGGCCAAGAAGTTGCTTAAAGATTATCAACAAAAGTAAGTATCCCAAAACACTAGGTCTCTGTTTCTTGCTTATGTTTTGTACATTGAGGAAAACTGACAACAATACCTGGGGTTAGGATTTGCTTAACACACTTTCTTTTCATTTGTCAGAGTTTAGGGAAGCAGTGGGCTATACATGCTGAATTCTTCCATACCTTATGTCTCCAGCTTCTGGGAAGATTCTCCAAAATTTTTGCTGCTGCTTTTGATTCTGTACTTAGGAAAATTATTTAATATTTCAATAACTAATTTTTAAAACAACTTAGTTGAGAAACTGTAATGCGTCTGTACTTTTGGAAGGACTATATGAAATTTGGCGTGAGGTATGTGGCAATGCCTTTTGCTGTTTGTGAAAAACACTCTAGCTTTGACCAACTTAAATGTTCCAGATAGGGTAGGCATCAAAGGATATATGATAAGAGCCAGATAAGTGTGATTCAGTCTGAGTTAGGAGTTATATCTTGTAGGGGGAGTAAAAAGAATTCTGAGAAAAATTAAGAATTTCTGTATGTATGTAGCCCATCAAAATGGCAGCATAAAAATAGTATCTTCAATCTGTTGACGAGTTTGGGTTTTTTAGTAAATGTAGTATTGCTTATTAGATACACCTGTGTAAGACTTAGACACAACTGCATGACAACAGTGTTCATTTGTTCTTTCCTCTTAGCTAAAGAGGAGCTAATTGCAAAATACTTGTAGAAGTGTCTTGATAATACAGAACCCAACTGTTGCTTTTGATAGTTGCTGTAAGCATATAATTCTGTTGTCCCAATATCTCCACTTGCTATTTATTTTTAAAGGCAGTTTGCATGATCTTTTGCTCTGTAATCCACATCCAGAAATGTTACTTCGCACAGTGCATTTTTGTGGTGTTTGGTGAGCTTTTTAAAGGTCTCCTTTCCCCCTCTCCTCCCAAGCTTATCCATGTGGAAGTTCAAAAGTACATTAAGATGACTGCTAACATGCTAGTTTCAATTTTCTTGCTGTTTAGCAAATTCCCATTACTCCTTTTACTGTCCCTGAAGCTTTTGCATTTTGTGTAGATGCTCTACACTTATTTTCTGTGTTTGCATGTTATTCCATCTGACTTACAAGAAAAAGCAGCTTTTATTTTTGTTTCCTTCTTGTAATCATTGTTTCATTTTGTAAAACCCAGCCATTGCAATTTCTGTAGGAGGAACCAAGTAGAAACTTGAAATGCAATTTATTTTCCTACAAAGAATTCTACCATAGCTTTTTGAAAGGAAAAATACTGTGTGTGCATGTGTGTTTGTGGAAGAGAGTAAGATGTAATGACTGGAGTCGTGCATATATTTCACACTTTAAATGTATATGCAACTTGCCACTTTTAAAGGTAGAGAGATGGATGTAGAAAAAGTGTTGCAACACATCCTTTTTCAGCCCAGAGTGAATTATAGTGTGGTATCTATTTTCTTTTGAAAACAGTTGAAGCATACAAATACATAGGTCATTTTGTGATGTTAAAAGATTAATGAATTGGTTATACCTTACAGACTGATTTTTTTCAATGTTTACTGACAGAATGCTTTTTAGTAAGTGGAACTGTGCCTGTTTCTATTTTATGTATTTTTCTACGTTTCTATATATTACTGTTTCATAGATATGCATATATTTCTTTCAACAGAGAAATAGAATTTATGAAAAAAGAAGAGGATCATTCAAGGCTACTTGAAGAGAGAGACCAGAAATATGCAGAACAGCTGAAAATATATCAGGAAAAAGTAAAGCAGTATTATATTTTGAAATAAACTAATGCATTCTGGGAAAGTTGTGTCTCACTTCTGAATTTTAATTCTTGCAGATTTCAGAGCTTGAAAGTAAATTAAAAGTATATGAGAGAATGTCATATACATTTGGAGGTGGCAGTTTATTAGAAGATGGCTGTCAAAGTCCAGGCCAAAATAATGAACAGTCAAAGATAAGAGAAGAAAATGAAAAAGAAGCAGAATCAATAGAAGAAAGAATAAATTATTCAGATATGTTAATTTCTGGTAAGTAGGTTGTTGGATCGTTGATTTGCATTTAACAAAAATTAGGATGAGTTATATGCATAATGTTTTTTTGTTGGTAAAAGAAGTGTTTACTGTTTCCTTCTGACTGGGTAAATGTTTGACCTGAGCCAGTGTGGATATTTTTGTTTAGGTCCCCCAACATTTTCAGTATTGTAGTAATGTATTTCTTAAATGCAGTGGGAAAGAAGAGATAGATGGAGAGAGATCCATCTGTTCCTCAGATTCTCTGTTAGTGAAACCAATAATGTTAGTGGGACTAAAACACTGAGATATGTCAGTTAAAATCCCATTAATTTTAAGCTATGATTTACACCAAAACTTGCTATCATTTTTTTATTTGTCTTGCAATTTTATGCCCAGAATGTTATAAACATCAGATGGTGGTTCAAGTGAGAGGCATATTTTTAAAAGATTTGGTAGATGCTTATGTACTTTATCAAGAGTTTCTATATCAAAGAACAAGGATAGA
Source organism: Pterocles gutturalis (assembly GCF_000699245.1). Classification (NCBI taxonomy): domain Eukaryota; kingdom Metazoa; phylum Chordata; class Aves; order Pterocliformes; family Pteroclidae; genus Pterocles; species Pterocles gutturalis. The sequence continues at coordinate 34,292 of NW_010125801.1, read as the reverse complement.
AAAGTACATTTTGGGCACATTTTCTCATCTCTTTGAGAATAAAATTCAGTTTTCAAGACATAATACTATTATATCCTAATGGATTTTATTTTTTTAATTGAAGAAATTGGGTAGAAATATACTTCAAATTAATTAGAAATTGCTATCACAATATGTTAAAATATTGTAGTATTATATAAAACAGTATTTCCATGTAGTAATGATTCACAGGGAGAATAATTCTGATTTAATTTCTGAATATTTTCTGGACAATGAGTTGGAGAACTTGACTACTGGTTTGGTTTTTTTAAAAGTAGTACGTATTTGTTGCAGATTTTGATGCTTTTGTTGGGGATACTCCCAGATTAGACACCAGTGCCCACAAAGCAAAAGCTCAGCTTGCTTTGAAGGTAAAACGCCAGCCACCTTCTCGATCAAAGCTGAAAGAATCTCTTGGGGCTGGACAGCAAACTGCAAATCTACAGGTACTGATATTGGTAGATAATTATGCATTCAGGAACCTGAATGTATGTTTAGTTTTATCTGTACCTCTAATTGTAAGTATTGTCCATGCTTCATTCAGACTGTGGCAAAGCATCATATTTTTATGCTGTATCAAGTGAAAAACTGTTCGGGTTCGTACCGTATAAGTAATCTCTGACATGTCCTTTGTGGCACAGTTAATTTGAAGTTAGCAAAGAAATATGCAAGCTTATTCTTTTCTACTTCTACTTACTGGAAGATTTTGGTATAGTGATGGTGGTATGTTGTGAAATATGCTTATCTATCTTATAATTCCTTCATCTGAAACAAGTTAGTTACCAAATTTTTTTAAAAACTAAACACTTCTGAAATGCTTCATTTATTCCATAAATAATTGTTTAAGTCCACTAAAAGTGTGCCAGTGAAATGTTCTGTCACGTTTCTGGAAAACAATGGTAAGAATTGAGGTGTATGTAGTTGGCATATGAGAGAGCCTGTCATAGAGGGAGAAGATTGAACTACTTCAGTTAGACTGAAGAGTGGCTACACTGAATTGGAATGGCCACGATGTACCAGAGTATTTCTGACTTGGCTAGAGAAAGACGATTTGGGATGTGCAGAAAGATTTGTATAGGGGTAGATAAAGGAAAGTTTATAAAAATCCACTTCATGTGATTTAGATGGTATGTACAAGTGATTACATTAAAATATTGTGAACTGAAGAAGTTTGTGTGTAGCATAGCATATCCTTACATCTCAGTAAAAAGATCCGATAGTAAATTGTTATATGTCATGCTTATCATAAAATAACTTTTGAATTTGTTGAAGGATGAGGATTCAGAAGATGCTGATCTCAACAGAGAACCTTCCACTATGTACCTAACCAAGAACTTAGAAACAAGTGAAAAATTAACTCTCCCACACCTGGATGACATAGATCAAAGGAGTGAAAAACCTGAACAAACAGAAAGCACAGAAAGTCCTCTAGAGTCAAGTCCTTCTGCTTCCACCCACTCTTCTCCAGTACACAAACCAAACAGCGAAAATAGCACAACCACCCTGCGTTCACCTCCTCCTGAAGAGATGGCTCCAAATTCTCCTCAAGGGTACCCCAAGAACGTTAAGCAAAGAGAAGCAAAAGGGAAAGGGAAGGAGACCAAGGGTAAGTCTGAAGGGCTTATTAGTATTTTAATCCTTTGGGGTTAAAGTACTACAGATTTTAGATATAAATTAATATTGAACAGTAAACTACTTTGAGGGAGAATGAATTGACTAAAAAACTATTTACCTGTTCTAAAGCCACTTGGTAACTCTTCAGGAAGGTTTGAAGTTAGCAAAAAAGTATGCATGTTCACTGTATTCTGTTTCACTTACTGGAAGATTTTGATACAACCATAGTGAAGCATATTTCAGAACATACTATCTTTTAACTCCTTCATCTGCAAAAAGTTAGCTACCAAGTTTCTACAAAAACTCAACATTTCTAAAATTATTCATAGCATCAAGAATCTAAAAGGTGTCTACAGGATAAATGCTGTTTCAATTGAACAGTTACAGAAAGGAGTAGGTCTAATTCAGTTTGGCAAAAGCTCAAACCCATAAATCTAGAGAGTCTAAATGGTTGCTTTGACATAAGCTAGAGGGGAGCTAAGTCATTGACAGTGGATAATCAGTAAAAGTCCTAAAATATTAGTCTAGTGTTTTGCAGAAATAAGTGGCAATGTATCAGAGAGTAAGTTCGACAGATTTCCCGATTCCCAGAAAAATTCAGTGTTGACTTAGTGCTTCCAGACGTTACCCAGGTCTATAAACAAGATACAGATTCTGAATGTTACGGCAATTACTGCATTATTCATCTTGTCCTTTTACAATATTTCTCACTAGTAAAAAGTTAGAGGTATTATAATCAGCCTAGTCACTAGTAATCATTATTTGATAGAAATATTTGGCTTTTTTTCTTATTCATACTTGAAAAAGGGATCAAGTATTTCAAATCCTTGATATTTCCATTAGTCAGCTAGCACAATATATAAAGGCAGATTATACTTGCTGTCTTTTCTATACCACTTGGACAAAACCTTTCTTTTGATACCCTGAAAACAGGGTTTGTCCTATACTCTACTTCCTCTATGTGTTTCTGTAAAGTCTTAAACAAAAATAGTCTCTACCTCAGCTTCTGTTTGGTTTGTTTGGGTTTGGTTTTTTTTTAAATCTTATCAAAACAAGTACCTTATATATAAGTGATTTTGTTTTCTACATTTTTTTTGTGATAGCTGAAGCTTTGCAAACATTTTCTTAAAATTGTCAGAGTCACTGGAAGAGTTAATTAATGGACTACATCAAAGATGAGGATTAGTATTAAAAGCTCACTCTTTGTAGGCAAAATGACACTAGATGCTACTTTCTGATAGACTGTTGCTTTCTTACTGCATTTAAATGTCTACCTATTATTTCACTGAAATAATCCTTTCTGTTACCTTCCCATCCATTTGTGTATCAGTCTGTATTTTAACCTCTTGTACTGCATTATAGAAATTAGCTCTTTTCTTAAATATTACCTCTGGAGAGAGAGGTGGAAACTAGTGTCAATATTAAAATTAATTATTAGGTTTTGTATTTAAGTTGGCAGGAAAGATAACCAGTTTAACTGGTAGTTACAATTTATTTGATGTTACATGTTTAGAAAGA
>NW_010125801.1:0-31094 GCF_000699245.1 Pterocles gutturalis | reverse complement strand
TGCAAAAAAAAAAAAAAAAAAAAAGGGGGGGGAACCCCTGACTATCCTGGCTATTCAGCATGTAAACTTTGACGTAACTGTTACATGTTTCAGGAGGACTTATTAGCTGATGAGGTGGTGGGGAGTTGTCCTCAGTTTTGTGTAGTAAACATGATTTATGGTTTTTATGATCCTTGAAGGCATCTGTGTACATTACTTCATGTCAGGAGTTGTCTTGAAGGCAGAGCTTTGTCTCACAAAAAGCAGGCTGCATCTCTTCCATAGGCATTGCGCCTGATTTGCAATAAAAAACATATTTCAGTTATTTAAAAAAAAAATTATCTAGTAGCCTGAGAATTTGAAAGGAAGTACATTCAGGATTTGCAGTAATCTGCCACAAACCATTGGGAAGAGGTAGGGTGATGCTTAATTAAGTTTGTCACTTAATTTCACTTAATAATTGAGCAGTTGGAATTGAACATGCTCCCTCTGGTGAAAAATGGGATCCTAGCAGGTTGTATTCCAGTTTTGAAAATACCGCAGTCAGTCTTGGAGGAGCTTCAAAGTCACAATTATTTCTTTAGAATAGTGACAGTTTGTAAACTTTCCAAGAAACTCACCTTATTAGGATCTGTCTGCTCTCCTGGCACTGGCTATGGTGTTGGTTAAGCATACTTTCTGGAGCTAGCAGGTTGCATACGTAGCTCATGTTCCAAGTAGCTAGCCTGGGCTAGCTACTGAACCAGAAAAGATGCAAAAGGATCATCTTATAATACTTCAAGCATAATAAAGGACAATTAAATGCTGTACTTGCTCAACTGTTGCTTTAAAACTGAGTTTCTTTCATGCGTCTTATACTGGTTATCTAGTTGGTGTATTTTGAAGTTGACATTTTGTAAAAGAAAGGTACTTTTTTTTTTTTTAAACCTATCAAACTATATTTTGTTTGTAATTCATTGAAGCAAAATACTGTGGTAAGTTTCATTTTTCTGTAAGGAATATAGAATTAGTGTTTATCATAAGGAATATTTTTGATCAGCTGTAAGCAACTGTTGTGTTGCCATTTTTCAATGGTACAGCACAGCCAGAATGATGGGAAGGTGGCGTAGAGAATAACTGATGTTGATATGGCTGTAGTATTTTCAGCTAGTGTGTGCATGTGAATATGAATGTGAATTTTAACACTGTTACTCAGGTTTTAGTACCTTATTTACTTAGAAGCATCATCATACGTACTTGAAACTTGCAAAGTATTTTTAGAATAACATTTTTATTTTTCACCCCTCTGTGAAAAGCAGAAGAAAAGAAAAGTGAAGACAGGACAGGAGAAACGAATGAAGGAACATCATCAGGGAAGTCCAAAAGGAGATTTCCAGATTTTGGGTAAGATTTCACTCGTGTGCATTTGGAAATAAATGGTTCTCAGTGTTACTTTTTGAGAATATCATGTTCTCTAAATAAAAAAAAAATATTAAGGAAATCCAGTTTATGCTACTTCATTCCAACACCACTGGACAGAATATTTTTCATCTTGAATTTGTAATGCTGCATTCATATTGCTACCACCATGTTTATTTTTATCTGTACTTTTTTCTCTCAAAGAATTTCTTGGGGTTCTTCAGTTTTAAACTGAATACACACTTTCTCTATGAATTAAACTGCAAATCCATGAGTAGTTTTATGCCAAAATATTGTTGGAGCCTAGACTAGTGTTATGTCCTGCTGGCATTACAGTCTAAAATAGATACCTGTCTTGCCTTAATTCCTGCTATAGTAGGGCTGTTGTTACATGGGGTTTGGCTATAGTAGCTGTTTACTGAACTGTTCATTAGAGGCAGGCAGCAGTGATGAGTGGATTCCTGAATTTTATTTAGAAGATGAGATTGCTAACAGGGGTAAAACAAAAGTGCAAGCTGCATATTATCTGGAAATGCAGTATGGTAACTGAGTGCTGGAGGTTTGAGAGAAGAGTTGCTACATTTTGCAATAAGGCTTGCTCCTTTGGATCCAGGCATAAAGCTTGTTGAAACCAGCTAACATTGAAGACTCAGACTGGTACTGCAACAAATAAATCATAATATATAACATAAAAATTGTAACTTATTTCACACACAGAGAATGTAGTTAGTGACGTATTTCAAGTCACTCTGCATTGTATATGAACATCTATATATCAATAAAACTGTTCTTCCTCTTGTTTGTATCCACTATATGCTAAGTTTGGGCATTTTCTGTGTTTATTTTGATTATATGTGGTCTTTGAAAGGTACTTTCATAATTCTGTCATGGTTCTTAAGTAAAATATGAACAACAGTACTTCTTAAATTGTGTGCATAATCTGCAAAATCATGCTCTGTTTAACAGCATAAACGTGGCTTTTTATAACTGTTGAAATCAATGTTAAAAACTAGCTTGCTTATTAAAAAATATTGCACTGTGTAAATGTAAATGCTTTATGACAATTGTGTTTTTTTCACTTCAGTGGTTTACGGAAATCTGGGGGCAAGGGCAAGAAACAAGAAAAAGAAAATCTAAGAGGTTCTCTAGATAGCAGGTAGTTGTTTTGTTTTGTTTGTTTAAAACATACATGATGCACTCCTAAAATTTTTAACCTAAGAATTTATTTAAAACTATCATTAGTGTTTGATCTTAAAGTACATTCAGGTATAACAGTGATAAAATTCTGTGAAGATTAATGATGTGGAGATGAGCTTCTAATCTCATTAGATGAGAAAAATACGTATTATAGCATAGAGGAAACAGTAAAGCTGGGTTACATTTTAGAGTGGCTCATAATATTAACATCTTGTACCCTATCTTAAATATAAGAGCTATTTTGCTTAGGAAGATGAATGCTGAGTAAATTAAATTAGCAAATTATTTGAAGTTGTTAAAATGTGTGAAATATTGCAACAGCTCTTAAATGTGTATCTGCTTTTTTCAGAGGTTCCCGAGAACTGTTGGATGACTCTGGCAACCATCTATCTGCATCAGATTCAGATTCCCCTGTTCCCACTTGCATGCCTTTCTCTTGGTTTGGAGACAGCCACAAAGAGCCTCAGATTTCCAGCAGCAGCCTGCACGTTACTCAGAGCGGGCAGGACAGTTTTGAACACGGTCAAGAGAAGAACAGAAGCAAGGTAAAGATGACAGATTTGTGCTTTGAATATTTAAGCATTGCATCTTGATAAAATAAAACCATCAGTGCTTAGTATGTGTAAGGTTGATAACTTAGTCCTTGACCACATCACCTCTTACAAATGTTGCTGTAGAAGTTCAAGACTTCTAGTTTAAGGCTGCCCTCACAAACAGAAACTGTGTGACTGTTCCAATTCCCTCCTGTTCAGTTGAAGTATCAGTGGAGGCTATTCAGGCTGAAGTAGTATCTAAGGTACAATCACGGGGTATGTGTTTTTTCACTTGTTTATAATGCTAAAACTAACACTAGCTTTAGGATAGGATAGTTTTAAAAGACAAATCTGTTTCCCTGTCTAGTACGGTCTAAGGGTTGGAGGCAATGTAATATTTATGTAAATGTATCTATTTATCTATGTATCTATTTATGTAAATAGAGGTCAGCTTCCCAGGCAGTTGGCCAACCAGTTCTTACCAGACTGGTCTGTAGGGGTGGAGTATCAGACAGGTGGTGAAGATAGCATCCTGTTTTTCATTAATGAATTTAGTATTGAAAGCCAAGAGACACATCTATAGAAGACTTTCTCTTCTAGGAAACTGCTTCTGAGTAACTGATAATGTTCTCATAATTTAAAGCCTTTTAACCAGATCTGAAGACTAAGGCTACACAGTTCAGTCTATAACCATAAAATTACCATTTTTACAGTTTAAACTATTTGGAAGAAGTGGCTGTAAAAAGTAATAAAATATTTAGACAGTGCACACATTAAACTTCTTAAAACCTATTTCAATGTAAGACTGTTACTAACAGTCTTAGTAGCTTACCTTAATTCATATTGCCTTTGGATTTTGTCAGATTCAAAATTGTAGATATTTGAGTAACCTCATAAGCTACGTTTATTCTTGAGTTTCACACTTCCTCTTCACTTTGATTGTCTAAAGTACCCTTTCATTTTTTCCTTTTCTTTTGTGTTATTAGGGAGAAATTATTTACAAATCTAGAAGAGAAACTTGCTGGGTTGTAGTCCATGAAGTCGCTGATATTTTGCATAGATGGCAGATAACAACAAGTTTGCTTTACATGTTTCCAGGTGCTGATTGCACTAAAATGCTGTTGTAATCCTTTTTTTAAAACTACCTTCTGTTTTCTTAGTGTGAATTTACAGTCCCTGTGACAGTAGTAAGGTGTCTGCATACATAGTTTGTAAAAAATACAGAAAGTGGATTTAGAACCATACAATACTTACTATAACACAGGAACTTAAGAATAGGAACTTTTTAATCTGTGAAGTTGAACGACACTTTACAGAATACTGTCCAATGTGTGTAAGTCTTGTGTATTTACAGCTCCTGCATTGTTTGCTTCTGTTGAAGCATGTAGCGGCTAAAAGATGTTTCTGTAAATAACCTGAGGATCTTGGGACTGCAAGATACACGTTGAAGGGGATATGCGTAGGCTTTGGTGCCATTTTTGACTAAATAGGAGAGCATGGGTGGTCTCTTAATAGGCTGTAACAAAGCTATCAAGAAATGTTTTCTGTATAGATAAACAGTCAGTTTAGCTTTCAAAGTCATTTGTTCAGGAGAACCCATTTGTCCCCTCTTCCCTTCTGTCTGATTCAAATAATTTTTCTGAGCATAGCAAAAGTCACACTGCTGCATTTCTACTATAAGCACCATCATGTGCTTAAGCACCCCTTATTGTGTTTATATAGACACTTCTTTTGGCAATCAAAAAGGTATAGATCTTATCAGATCTTATCTTCCTTTCCATGTTGCCCTGAAATAATAGCCTTTTCTTCTCATTGTTGTAGACTTTATCCAAGTTGATTATCATTTTAACCTTCCAGCTGGTTTCTTGCCTACGGTTTTATTTTTTGTTTCCTTCTCGTGCTCCAGTATGTAATTGCTGCTTGCTGCTCCTTTCTTTTCCTTACTGCCAGTTGCAAACCAGCAGCTGGAAGAATACATTCCTACTTTGTAAAATATCAGAAAGCTGGCCCTGTTAAAAAAGAGATTCTCATACGTCAGTTGATCCTAAAATCGTAGTTGGCATCTCTGAAGTCAGGCTGGTTTTACTTTGCAAAATTTGGGGTCTTTTTATAAAGATGGTAATGTGACAGTAGCTACTGCTTAGAATGAGTAGTCTTTGTAGATCTTAACCTGCAGTTGATCGTTAAGTTTGCACTACAATAACAAGGCTTTGATTGGTAGACCTTGCTATGAAAAGACATTTGCAACTGGCTCTAAATCCTTAAATTACTACTTTAAACCAAATAGGAGCAGGGGGAGGAGAAAACATTATAACTGGTGCTGTGATGCTTTAGTTTTGGCTATGTTTTCTTCACATTTTTTCTAAGGTCTTATTTAATATTTTGCTCAGATATCATCCTGTCTTTTTTTTTTCTTTTTTGGTACAATTTTGTTTCTAATTTTGTTCTCGATTTTTCTGCAAAGGTAGAAAGACTGAACTGAGAGGGTGGCTAAAGGAAAAGCTCCTAGATAGATTTTCAGTTTATGTTGAAATTAATTTGAGAATAGGTTGATGGGAAAAGTATTCTGTTGTTTCTGGTAATACTTTTTACTTCTAAAAGACTGAAGAAGTCCCTAAAAATCATGTAATTAATAAAATAATCTACATGGAAAATAGAACACCATATTTCAGTCATGTATAGTACCACACGCCATCCAAAGGTAGCAGGAAAACTCGAATTGTGGTTTGGGGTTTTTTTGTTCGTTGGGCTGTGGTGGTGGTGGCTTTTTTCTTGTTGTTTCTTGGGTTTTTTTGCCTTTTTTTTTTTAAGACTCTAAATGCATCTTGGTAATTTAGGGTAGAAAGGACTGCAAAGATCAAGTATCTGCCCCCAAAAGAAGAGTAGAATAATTTAAATCTAAAAAATTTTAAGTTCAGCTTAAACTGAAATCAGAACACAAATACAGAAGTGCTCAATGAAGACAACTGCAACAACATAGTTCTCTTATAGGAGCATAAGTTACTGAAGAAAAATGTCTTAACATCAGCTTAATTTAGGATCTCAAATTATTTATGCATATAGGGATGTGGTACGGCATTCTTAGAAAGTATAGTTAGTTCATTAGAGACAGCGAAAATTAGAGAAAATAATGGTAAATAATGGCTTACTGTTTGTAGGCAACAAAAAAGTAGTGCTGAGAAAAATTTTAGAAAGGCAAAAGTAGGAGGCATGCTTTTGGCAGAATTACTTTTCACTCACTAAAGAAAAATAACATAGAGGTCAGGATCTGAGTTGGAGGTAATCAAATTAGAAAATATTCTGGGAAGCACATACATTAGTATTCTTTACAATGATTTTTCTTACCAAACCTCCTGTGAAGTTTGCAAGTGTAGCATTTGTTTTTTTCATTGTCTTCAGCTTTAGTCACAGGCCGCTCAGGTAACCTGCCTGGGGTTGTACGCGTACTGGCTGCTGGATGAGTTTGAACCTAGATCCTGCTGCTTTTAGATGCTAAGGCAGGCATACACATCCAAACGCTTCTTTTAAACACAGACTAAGTGTAATAACTGGATGTAAACAGTAAATGCTATGAAGATTTTACGTTCTTTCAATATGATAGTTCTTACATTAGTCATATTTCTAACCTGAATTTTACTTTGTTACATTTTTTAAAAAATCTATTATATCTTATTTATTTATTAAATTAATAAATTTGTTAAAGTCTCTTATTTCAGAAGAATTTTCTGTTTTGAAAATAATTTATTCAGGTTGACAAGCTGCATGATTACTGTAGATTTATAGTGTTAAGCCATTTTTTGTAAAGACATCTGAGTAATTTTTTAACTTCTAAAATGTTCAGCTTTACTATATTTTTTTTTACACTGTTCAGTACTTTAAAGATTTTACATAACTTGAAACAATCAACTTATTATAAAAATTCTTCTAGAGGTATTTTACATCTATGTAATATTTTTCATATCAATGTAATTTTCAGATGACATGATTCTGAGCCTCAGATGCAGCCACCTCAAAACTGAACGATAGAATCACAGAGTAGTTTGGATTGGAAAGAACCTTTAAAGGTCATCTAGTCCAAGCCCCTGCAATGAGCAGGGGCATCTTCAACTAGATCAGGTTGCTCAGAGCCCTGTCCAGCCTGACCTTGAATGTTTCCAGGGATGGGGCATCTACCACCTCTCTGGGCAACCTGTTCCAGTGATTCACCACCCTCATTGAAGCCCTTAAAAAGAACAGCAATATAATACGGTATTTTAAATCAGAATTTAAAGTTTTGTGAAACTGTGTCCTTAGGCAAGCTCCATATTCTCTGTTCATGAACTAATTTAAACCCTGACCTGCAAGCTGTCAAAAGCTCCTTGCTATTGCAATTCTCAGTGTATGTCAGGCGAAGACAGCCTATTTGTTTCACTGTCGACTACAGTGGTTTGACAGTGGGCAACTACGGAGTCTAAACCTAGTTCTTGTTTTCAGAAACTTTATAACTTATGGGGGCACTTCTGTGTCATTGGAATCTTAATGACCCTAAACAATTAGGACTGATTTTTATCTCGCCAACAGAACAGCACCTTCTAAAGCATGTTCATAGTGCTTGTGTAGGTGTCAGTTGAATACAAACTCAGCATGAATAATCCCACCAAATGAATCTTGAATTGCTTCTACCGGAGTGTGGTATGCCTGCTGAGAAAGTAACCGCATATAATTTCCTTGTGTACTTTAACACCATTTCAGGTTATGACTGATTCTCCACACAAGGTGCTCTTACTGGAGATATTGCTTTAAATTTGTTAATGTGCTTTGGAATTCAGAAGTTTAACAAAAACTAGTCAGATGCTTGATATAGTGAGTGCATTTCATATGTGATGTGAAGATAACGTCACCTTATGACCTGCTTTTCCAAGGAGTAAGTTAATAAAACGTTATTTCCACTTGTTTGCAGCGTAGAATTGTCATAGATGATACAAACCATAGCAAGCCAAGTTGTGAACTTTCAGGGTTAGTGACAGAACCAAATCTGTCAGGTCGTTCACACACTTTAACCTTCTCTTCAAATGAGGTGAGTTTCAAAGTGTGTATATGTGTCTTGTTGATGTTGTTGTTCACACTACAGCATGTTTAATAGAAACAGATTTGTGTAAGGTGAAACTAGATAGCTGTTTCCATAGCTGAATGTTGAATAGCACTGTAAAGAATCGTAAGCTGTTACTGAACTAAGGATCTGGACTACTAGATGCCATATCAGCCTTTGTGTTCTGATCCTAGTTATATCATAAAAAATGGAATGAACTCTCTCTGATCAAATTGCAGTGTTTAATTTATAAATATAACACCTTTCTGTTCCACTAATTTAAAGCAACTTCCTGTGTGAAAGAAAAGCAGCATTTTTGACCTTGCCTTCACATCTGTGCAGGTCTGCTTTTCTTCAGATGAAATTTTATGGTAAAACAAACAAAAGAAAAAAAAGCAGAATATAGTGGTTCTGATATGTAGGTAGAAACTAGATACCCAAAAGTCAGTGTTCATTCCCTAGGAGAACTAACTCCTTTTGGCTACAGCTGAAACCTAAAGTCTACGTATTGGTAACATTCTGAGATATTGTCTCATCGGTGCTTGACTGATGGACATCTTTATAAATTAAATCCTTTCTAGACTAGGAGGAGTCATTAAAAGTTGAACACAGTCATCTTCGAAAAATGAGTTAGAGGGCTTGCCAAACTGATAGTGATGTTTGGGGAAAAAAAATAAATGGTCGTTCATGAATGTGGGGGTTTGTTATTAGCTATCTTAACCTAGGCTTTGGTGAAAATCTTAAAATATTTGAGTAATATGTAGAAAGTCAGAACAGTCTTACAAACAATGTTATAAATATGAAATCACTGACATAAAAATCTGGGGTGTCAAAAATGGTATAACTAGTTTACAGGTTTCATTAGTGGATTAATTTCTTGCAGATTTTTATCACAGTCAGTCATAGACCTAATGAAAACCAGAGGAACTCCAGTTAATATCTATCATTGCAAGTGTTCCCTGCAGTTTTTTGCATGGACTGGTTCATTAACGGAATATGTGTTTCTAAAACTTTGAAGCAGTATGAATTCTATGATTTTGACAAAGCTGAATAGCTTGTTGAGTATTGTTCTTTCATCAGTTTTAAAATTTGCAGTAAACTCCTGGTTCTAAAACCCAAACAAAAGTTTTCTGTTGCTAATTGTGCATGTGTAAAGTGATGATTTAAGTCTTTTTTGTCTTAGATTAATCCGATTCTAGTGTTCTCTCTAGTTCATATGTTGCTTATGTGTATGACCAGTTAAAGTTGTTTGTACCTTTTCAGTAATCACATTGATTATTAGGATGTGTTCTGAGGATAATGATAAATAAACTCTGAGCTGGTTTATCTTTTGGAAAGCAGTATGTGTGAAGAAAAATAGGTAGTTCTGTTCTTGGGGTTTTTTAATTAGTAGTATGATACATTGAGTTTTTGAAAAAAATAAGTAACCAATCTTAGAGCAATTTTGGATATTTCAGATCCTTAACTTAAGCCCTTCACAAGTAGAATTTCTGCCTGGTGCTTGTTGTTCGGATGGGTTCATAACTTTCCAGCAGGGATCACGCTAGCCAGGGTAACAACCCCGTCTTCCAGAGGAATGGGCTACTGCATGCTGCCTGACAAGTCCTGAAATCGTTAGACAGGAGGATGGAAACTCTTCTTAGAAGTATAGATGGCAGCAGCACTGAAGAGTCTGCCTGTGCTGGGCAGGTACTCCCAGGCAGTCTGGGGAAGTGACTGGGTGGTGAATTAGGGTGTCAGCAGCCAGCTAGTTACAGCAAAGGCACCTCCACTCACAGTTGGTTAGCAAGCTAGCTCGTAATCCCTCCTGCCTTCTGAAATTTTTAATCTGTTAAATGGTGTGATGGCATTGGTGTTTTCTTAGGTTTTGTATCTTTGTCTTTAGAGCCTCCAGTATTTCTGTACTTCTTACTGAATCCCCTGCCTTTCTGCCTTTTTGTGCACATAGTTTTCTCATGCTCCTGTACTTTATATGTAGTTTTAGTTCTGCTTTCTGAATTTGAAGCTGATCTTTTTTTTTTCTTTTGTGTGTGTGTGGTGGCTGTTTTGGGAACTGTAACTCTGATGTACAAACAGCTTGGGATGGTCCTTCTGCCTCTGGAAGGACAATAAAAAATTATGTAGAGGTGTTATTTAATGACCAATAAGCATTACTCAAAAATCAGCATTCATCATGTTATTCTTCTACACTTTTCACTTTCTTGTTCATTTTATGAAAAAATAGTTACAGATACGCTTTTGCCTTGTACAGTAGTGAAAAATTCAAATTATTCAGGATTAAATAGCATCCTGTTCACCTTCACTTCTGTGAGGATATGATGTCCCAGTGTTTTAACACGGATTTAGCTTTTGGTACAACTTCTTCTGGTTTTAGGGTTCTCTCTTTAACAGTATGAAGTAGGAAGTGTTTGTTAGCAACTGATGATGCTGAAAGCCTAGACTGGAATTAGTAGCTCAGTTGGAGGAGTCCCAGTGGTACAGTCTGGTAGCTGTTCTAATCCGTGTGGCTTGGAGGAACCGGTGCAGAGAGACCCTGAGATTCTGTTGGGGGACTGTGTTTGCCTGTCGAAATGAATGAATCTGGAACAGTTTGTTTGACAGGAGTACCCCTTCTTCAGGTACTTACACTCTGAAATTACAGAAATGAAGTTGTTGTATGGCTAGCACAGATTAAATAAAACCAGTGAGTTCCAACTGGAATAAAACATTTTACACATTTCTCAGTGTAGAAGAGATTAGATATATATGGAGAGAGAGAGAGACATACACACACACCCCCAAAGTATAAAAGTAGATTTTTTTTTTTAAAATGTGACAATATCTATTTTAATATTTCTTGCTGCTGATAGACTACACATGACTCTGAGATACAGGTCAAACTTGAAATGTAATAAGTGTTGCCTTTTTTGTGTATTATTCGTGAACAGTTGCTAGTATGAGGCAAAAAGTTACTAATATATTTTTTTATTACAACATCATGTTGAGGAGTACTATTATCTAAAATTATTTAAAATAAATGGCATTTTGAAATTCCTTTAGTAATTTATACAACTGATCTTCTTTCTCAGTACAAAGCATCTCAAGGTTGATAACTTGGATGGAAAACTCACTTTGCCCTCATCTTGATACAAATGCTGCATAGAGCACTTCGAGCAAAACCTTTTCTAGAGCCCTTTGCTGTTATTTTGTGAAAATAGCTATTCTTCTTTTGCACATCAGAAAGGTGGATGTGTTCACACTTGTTATATCTACATAAGCATTTTAATATGGATTAGGAGTTCATTTTTGACATGAATCTCCTCATTGTCCCCACTTGCCTTACTCTGATTTATCTTGGAAGTCAAATCAGATGTGCTCCAATAGTGTTCCTGGTGCATTCCATCTGTCACTGGCCATTGAGTCTGTGTGACCATTCGGAAGTGAAAATCCTTTGAAATGCTTGTAGTATGGACTTTACAACCTCAGCACAAATTGTTCAGCTCTACAAACTTGTTGCTATTTATCTGCACTCCCTCCCAATGTAACCACTGTCCTTTGCTTCACAGAGCAGGGAAAGTAAAACTGTTTCTCCTTATGCATAGTCCTCTGATACATCAGAAAGTTAAAATTGTATTTGTTTCACCTCAGATGTGTGTTCCATGTCATGCTCTCAGATCCAGTTTACTGTATGATCGGATTGTGTGACAGGCATACATCTCACTCACTTTCACTTGCAGTTGCCAGAATTATTTTGTTATATTCAATGAAGTCTCCAAAATTTTCCATCAAGGGACTTCGATTTTGTGAGATCCCTCTGTTTGAGAGCTGTAGTTGCTCACCTGAAACTTTCAGGGTCACATCTTAAAGCCCTCACTAGAAAGATGCTTATTTCCATGTTTTCTGTTTACAAATATTATGTGTAAGGCTGGCTGGAAATGTGGGCATATTTTCCCTTGTTTTGTGGAAGCTGCCTAGTGGAGTAGTCCACAAGTCTAGTGCAGCCTATACTCAATCATGAGCTAGTGAGAGATCATTTTAGATAGTTAATAAACCTTCAGGTAACTCTGATGTTACCAATTCAATTATCACACTGGAATTTCTTCTGTACAGACATTGAGCTCTGTCTTATATAGCTTTTCTTCTGAAATTAAGTAAGAGTGCTTCAGGATGAACAGCAGTACCTTTTTCCCCTCAGAAGCCAACTGGCATCGAAGCAGGGAGCTTCAAAGGTTCTGTGAGCTGGCAAGGTGTATTTTCAGTGGAAGGTTACAAGCTCTTATGTTTCTGAAATGGTCTTCTACTACGCAGACTGTTTAAAATGTTGATGTGATGGCATTAGATGAAAGAATAAACAGTCCTCTCTTTTTAGAAACACACCAAATTTAGTAGAACGGTACCTGGAACAGTCACTAGATTTACTGACTACTAGAATTGCTTTTATTCTACATTTCCTTCACTTAACAATAATCAATAATACATTTGAAGTGCTACTTGATTCTTCTTAACGCTTTGTAAGGCAGTATCTGACATTAGGGTTGAGCTGCCCTAACCGCCTAACTGAGGGAGTTTGTTCATTGTCAGAATACATCAAATTTAAGTGAATGCCTTGCTGTATAATTTTTTACAGAAAACCATTTATGTTCTCTGACTTAGTTTTTGTTGAATGTTGTAGTATCTTTTTGTTTATAGCAAACTACTAGGCAAACTGACTATAAACTGTGATCTCAAGAACTTCAGTCCTTTGGGAGCTAAAGTGTTTAAAAACTTATTTTGTTAATCAAACTCAGTTGGCAACTGGAATTCAACATATAGTCAAGTAAAACATTGCTTACAATGACTTTTCTCAATTGGTTAGGCATTAGATGATGAATTTACAACAACAGGAAAGCAAAATCAATGGCACAGTAGACCTATTTCTGAGTGGACCACCCAGCAAGTATGCCACTGGTTAATGGGAATGAACATGGAGCAATATATTACCGAGTTCACAGCTATGAACATAGATGGACAGCAGTTAATGCAGCTCGACAGTGAGAAGTTAAAGGTATGTGAATATCCTGGGATAGATTTGTAACTGTATAAATTTCACTGCTTATTCAGATGTATTTTTAACCTACAAAGTCTATTTAATAATTGGTTGTACAATTAAGACAAGAAAAATACTGAGTATTTCTTCCTTGTTTGCATCTTGAGGAAATCAAAGTAAGCATAGTTCCCCAAAGGGGCTTGATACGTCTGTCATCAGTCTCAGCATAAGGTCATATCAAAACAAGATCCAGCCAATTCAAATGGATAGAATTGCAGGATCCAGTTTTAGAAATCTTCTTCTTCCACATCTCTTCTTCAGATGGGAAGGCTAAAATCCTATCTGGTGACCTGTTAAATGTTTTTGGTTTTTACTCCTGCTGGAAAAAAAATCTATTCTACATCTTCCTTTTGAGCCTTTTCTTGTCATTTTACCTCTGGAAGCTGCACGGTATGTATCCCTCATGGTGCTAGTAAATTCTCAGTTTTTCTGTCTCATTAGATTATCACATTGCATTTTGGACAGGCAAGATGTGTGAGTGAAATGAGGTTCCTTGGTCTATTCTGGCATAAGGCAAATTATTGTTCATGATCAGTAGTAGGATCTGAGTGTTTTAGGAAAAAAACAACCTGTCTTACTTCAGTCTCCGAAATATACCTGCATTTTAGAATAGACATGCAACAGGAAATGTCCTGTATTTTGTTCTGTAAATATTTCCTTGGACACAAAGGAAATACCTGTTACTGGTCTCTCATGTGACTGTTTCTATTTGGGGGAGTTTGGGTGTTGATGCTTAGTTTACACCTAATGCCATTTGGAGTTCCATATAGCGTCAGCGATTGCAGTCTGTAACTTGGAATCAGGTACTGCCACCTGCTGATCAAAAACCAATGTGTATATTTTACTTACAGAATACGCTTTTCAATAATACATGTTAAAATCCTTAATATTAAAAATTAAAGAGTAGTTACTGAATATAAATTCCTCAAATATTTTGAGACTACTACTTATTACGCTATTTGCTGGAGATTCTCAGGTGTGTACGTTTGTAAAATGCAATGAGAAGCTGTTATTTCACAACCAAACAAGAGCAGGCCCCTTTCGTACTTACCTTGTTACCCAGATGATCATTTACAATGCTCTTGAGGACTTGTGTCCTTATTTTTCAAATAAACGGGCTACTTTCAGCAAAGCAAGTAACACTTTATTAAACTGATGTGCACAAGCACTGTTGACAGCGGTATTGGAAAAATTAATGATGTGGTATTTTTCTTTTCCCCCCCAAAGGCTTTGGGAGTTTCCAGTCAAAATGACCGATCAACAATAAAGAAAAAAATTAAGGATATTAGAAAAACACAAGAAAAACTGGAAAAGCACAAGGAAAAGGTTCAAAAGAAGGAGAGAGAAGTTCGCAAGACTGGCAGAGTGGTAACCACTCTTGAATCAAGCTGCTAAAATGACCCTGTTTTATTTTAGCACAGACTTGCTTCATCTTGAGGAAGTTCAGCAGATTTGTATATAATTGTACAATTGAGGGAAGAGGGGAAAGTGCAACAGTTTAACATGGTAGGTGGTTTCTTACTTTTTAATTATGGTCCCTCCCCATTACAACCCAATAAAATGAAATAATGTTTTCAGTATTTTACTCCTAGTTGACTGCCTCTCCTAGTAGATGATAATTTAACTTTCTGCCTTAAGTAATATTTGTGCTTCTAAGACCTCATATGCCCTTTTCATTGAAATTTATGTTTGTGAAAAGTAGAATACTATATTAAAAATCATTCCAATACTAGTCAACTAGCATTTGATAAGAGTTGAATCTGACAGAGGGACAATAGAAAAATCCTGCCAACAAATTCCGTCTGTGACAGTCTGTTTATCTGTTGCCGCTAAAGATGTATAGTAAAAATTAAGAAAATGGTAATGTCAAATTAATTTAAAAAGAAAGCATGTATTTCAAATTTATGGATTATTTTGTTTAAATTCTTGTATTTCTGGGATTTTCATTCAAAGTTCACTGTAGTAGCACATTGTTTTTGAGTTCTATGTGTTACAAATTTACTGAGACAATAACAAGAAATACTAAGTAGTTTTCACAAACTATATATACCAAGCATACTTTTCTGCACACTACCCATATGGTGTTGGGACAAGGTTTAAACCTATAAATAAGATCTTTTTTAACCTATTTTCCTAAATAATACATAGTTTTATAGATTTATGCTATGAATAAGATCAATTTGCAATACATGTATTTCTCTTTTCTACCTGCTACAACATTTTTGCGGACCAAATTTATATATTTGCTAATTTTAAACAATACTGTTTTTCAAACTTAAAATACTGAGGGAAGAATTAAGAATTGTAGGAAAAATTATCACTGAAGCACTGGGTTTCTGCATTGTATTTAAATCTTCAATTGTAGACTACAGATGATTTCTTTTTAAAGGAGGATTTGATTCTCAGAATAGTTTAGAGCATTAATTGGTGTTTTGTATATTTACATACTGTTTTCTAGAGATACTACAGCAGCACTTCCTTTAATTAGATGATTCCAGAAACATAGAGTAGTTTAAATATCAATTCCAACATAGAATGGTCTAGAACAAAACTTATATAATTCGTTTATGTGGACCAAGTTCTCCTTTAAATCTGTGGACTGTTTTTCATTTAATTAAATGAATGAACTTCACTGTTGGTGTTTTCACAGTTGTTATTTTTTTGTATAAATGTCTTATGAATTGCAGCAAAAGGACTGTGTGGAAATGCTTCTGCACACTATGCATTTCCAAAATAAACTTTGAAAATCTTGTTAATAATTACTTTTTAAGAAGAGGTTCAATTTTTGGTTTTGTGCATTAAGAGACAATTCTTTGGTCAAGATCTAACCTATTTGTTTCCAGTAGCTGTACTCCAAATGTACAGACCTTGAGCCAGAGAGGAATGCTGCCCTCCTGCTAAAAGAGAAGGGAATTAGAAGTACGGAATGATCAAATGCTTAGGATCGCAAAAGTAAAACCACTCTTCGATTAATTCAGCCAAGGAAGTTTATTCTTCAGTCAAGTGCTTTCAGTTAGAACACAGAACACTGGCACAACCGTGTATTACCTTTTTCCTTTAAGCCTACTAAACTGAATATTGTACCCTGTGAAGAGTTTGTTTCTCAGAAAGGAAACTAGTGGAAATAATGGTTTCAAAGGTTTGCCTGTGTGCAGAGCTGTTGTAGTTAAATAGGGGCCATAGCAGGGATGATAAACTCAGCTGGCACCTGAGCATAAGAACATTGATTATCACAGACCACAGCATCTAACATCTGTCAGATGCTAAATGAGAAGGCTGGCTCCACAGAGCTAGCTTAGTACGAAGCCACAAAATCATACAACAGAAAGTTTAATTTTTAAAATAGTTTTAATGAATAAATGTAGTGATTCTCTCAAAAAATTAAGTTAACACAAACCAAGGTTAATTTTACAGTGCAGGACTGAGCTCATTTGCATACAAAACTATTAATCTCAACATTTTGATAGCTGAGCTAGTATACTAATTTTCTACAGTGATTCACTTCAACTTAACCAGTATGGCTAGCAACGACTTCAGCACAGTAATGAAAATATTAAAAACAAAAATTATCTTCTGAACTTCTGTTTAAATCAAAAGTAATCAAAGACCAAACTTGTAAGTAAGGTTAAACACTGTAAACCAAAATATTACTACATTTGTGTTTTCACCCCAAACATTTGGGGTGGTAGGTGAGGAGATAGATATAATTACATGGCGAGTCCTAGTAATCAGAATTCAACTGCTAATGAGCTGAGAGCATGAGAAAGGTTTTATTTCAGTAATACCATATGAAATACTTTGACTTTATAGAAAACGCTGTTAGCTTTTCTCCAGAAACATCTCTTGTAGTTCTCAGATATTACTAAAATCAGATCAACTAACTTAAACATTTAAAACTTAGCATAAAAGGTAGAATGGTCAGTGTCAGAGTTGAGTTTTTAAAATCCGTGCTGTAACTTCCAGCTTTAGTTTAGCAAAAGCAATAGCTGCAAGCGTTTCCTTTTAACTTTTCTACAGGCCTCATTTTACAATATGTGGAATTTTCACCTACATCCTCCTGCAGGGTTGAAGAAGAGAACAGCTATGGCTTCTCCTCACTTGTAGCCATGCAGATTGAAAGGTATGCCAGTCACCACCTCACATCCTTGTAAAGAAAAATAGGGACCTCTCAAAGTGCCCACACGCTTGAATGAAGCAGGTAACTGTACTGCTCTGGTGGCAGTTCAGCTAGAATAATCCTCCCTCAGTGTGTCAGTTTAGCTGTGTATATAGCCCATTCTGTGATCACTTGTGTTAAAGTGACCTACATTAGCTTGACTGGAGCATAAAACCATTTTATTGTTCTGCAGAACTAGGCTAGGGAGGTGGCAGGTGATCATCATCTGGCTGAGCTACAACTAGAGTAGCGCAACACCAGCTATTCCCTTCGCTTGTGGTATCTCACCTTCTGCTCTGTGCAGAGCTAGTGAACTAGCAAAATTTAGGCTTATTCTTTCTGAGGGGGATTATGCATGTCTACTGCAGAACAAAAATCGCAGAATTACATGCAATAAATTAACTGAGAAAAGGATTAGTTCTCAATGTCTTTAACTGCATCACTCCTAAAACGTTCAGGAATGACAGGGATTGAGGTGCAACACAGATGTATATGATTTGAACAACACTGGCACAAAGAAGTTGAATCCTTTATTAAAAGGACTTTGTACCTGAAATGTAATACTCATTCCCCTCTCAATCTTCCCCAGTATGTTTTGACAGCTTGCCTTTGACTGATAAACACATTCTGCTTACCTTATTTATGTTAGTGTGTGACCTCCAGTTACACACTATATAAATGAGACCAGAAGCACATCATAAATACAAAGGTTTCCAAAACTGTTAATTACACTTATTCTTAAATACTCCTGAGAAGGTAGTTTCTATTGTCAAAGTAATAGAGATGTCCTATTAAAGGCAAATTTTAAAAATCTGTTTATTAGAAGTTTCCATTTACAGTTGTAACCTGACATACCCAAGTCTGAGATGTTACTAGGGCTAGAACATTGATACACTGTGTTTTGGTATTACCTACAGAAATATAAGCAAATGCAAGACAGCGCATCTTTATGGTACACAAGCCAACACTATTTGCTAATTCACAATGATCATGGCAGGATAAGTTTTCCACATGTATTAGATATTCACATTACAACCAAAGAAATATGACTGATACCACATACCTGAGATACATTATACCAGTGGTAGCAGCTAGACCTGGGTTTTTTTTCATCCCGACAAATCTAAGTGTGATTTCTACAGCTGCAAAAAACCTTGATGTAGGCAAGGTGTATGGGCAACATATCTAACTTAGCAAAATTATGCTTCAGCATGCTTAAGATAAAACAATAGAAAGTGCCATACAGATGCAAAGGTATAGCAATGAGCTCCTCAATTTTTCTCATATGAGTTTTTCATTAATCTGTAACATTGTATAACGGAAAAATGCTCTGGTGAGCTTTTTCAATAGCTCTTCTATTAAAACAATTCTGTAATTATATGAATTAATACATTTCTCACCAGATGTGATATAGATTGCATTAGTTCCTATAAAACCTGAAATTACTGCTCCATTGACTTAGCTACTGAAAGTAGTAATAAATAGAAAGTGGAACAAATTAAGTGTGATCTTTTCACTTAAAATTTAAAAGTATGTAGAGGTTTGGGGGTTTTCTTGGGTTTTGTTTTATTGGTTTTGGCGGGTTTTTTATTCCAAAAAAGAATAGTTACATTAAACCTTCTGTTACCCCACTTAAAATTACCTTCACATATCAAATGTGGCTCAGCATCTTGGTGTAAATCAGGTCTTTTCAATTCTCTTTATAGACATACCTACTTCCTAAGAACTGTTGAGGAAAAAGCTATGTACTGCGAAAAGTGGTCATGTCCTTTGGCTCACTGCTTGGCACACACCAATCATCTGCTTCATGGTTTGCTTTATAATGTTTCCAGGCTGCTTTGTTATATACAGGGAGTCTTTCAATTGATTCTGTTGATAAGGCCTGTAAGTAGAGAAGATGGTAGCTGACAATTCTTTTTAATCGAAGTTATACTAACAGAACAAGGAGTTCCATTAGCAGTTAGATTAATGGTAAAGTGTCACATCATACCTTTATGTAAATAACTGCATCTGTACCATAGCCTTCTAAGGAATACAGTTTCAGGTCTCCTTGGAAGTACTGTGCATACAGACGTGATATGGGTAAGCCATAACCAAATCCAGCCTGATTCAGAAGAAAAAAAATGTATTTTAATCAATTGCATCAATCAGTGGTGTTCTGTTTTAACTTAATAGGCAAACAGACAAACTAAGCATTATGTTTGACAGTAAGAGAAGGAGTTCAAGTGTTAACATTTATGCCCCCCAAAACTGTTACACACCCCAGAAACAGAAGAATGTATGGATGACTGTGATTATCAGAAGACTGTTTTATTCCTTTGTCAGACAGGGCTACTAGATAACCCTTGTACTGCGGCAGCTGCTTCAGGAAGAGATGACAGCTTTAGAGAAAACTGTACTGAGTTTGTCTTATGCTTCATGGAGCTGCTAATCTTAACACTGAGAACTTAAGTCAGATACATTTCATCATCAGTATATATAAAAATGGTCCAAGAAGCAATGTCTCTGACTTTGTAGTCTGTACTATAATTCTGTCAAGCCCTGCCTGCAGTATCAGGACATAGACCTGAAGTGTTAAGTATAATTATTTCTATCTACTAAATTTTAGAGATAATCCCTCAATGAAAATACACACTTCTCAGTAAAGATCTAGTGTTTAATGAGCTGCACAGTCATCTAGGTGCAGAACACTAATACATTTTAAAAGCATTTTGAATGATGCAATGTGAGAGAATAAATTCCGCAAAGCTGTTCAGAGCTTCTTACGGAGAGGTAAGGCTTTATTTCTTGTGCACCTAGTTCATACAAGACCAAAGTAGATCCTTCATATGCCCTGTCACATCTGTGTACCTTCATCCTTGCTGGGGGATAGTACAGCTGACTACACAGTACAAATGAAACTATAGACTTGATCCAAAATCATTGCTATAATTATTTTTCCTTTCGTTTAGTGGCCACAAGAATTCAGAGTCCTGTCCTTACTGCAGTACATGCAGCATAGCTAAGTGTTCTGCTTGAGGTAGCTGATCTTTATATTTGGTAGACAAAAACAGAATCTTGAATAAGTTTTAAATAATTTTTAGTATTTTAGGATTTTATGTTTTTTCCAGTTATTTTCAGAAAAATATTTTAATTAAGCTATAACCTTCAAATCGTGATACTCACCATATCTATAAAATCTGTACTTCACAACTTTGGCTAAATGGTTTATTTTGTGACAATTAAACATATTCAAGATTACAAGGTATAAAATATTTGCATACCAAAGGTGTAGCTCGTGACGTCTCAACACGTGGACGTGGTGCTGTTGAATACATGTAGTTGAACAGCCTATCAATCTTCCTCATAGGAACACCTCCACCACGATCACTCATCTGGAACAAGAAGGAACATGTAGCATTATGTCCCCGAATACATTTTTATAAAAGACAGCTTCTCTCAAACAATGATCCAGAAAAAGTTAAGGTAAAACATAATATAAAGTTGTCCCTATTAAATGATGAGTTTTCTTAAATTCTCATCTCTCAGCTGCAGTAATGACCAGAGCGAGACTAAGCCTTCCCTTTCATCCCTTATCCAAACTACTTAAATAAAATACTACCATAAGAAACAGTCATAATCTCTTGGAAGCAAGAAAATCATGTTTAAATTGTGCATAGCTTTTTATCTTGTTCGTAACTAAATTTTGTCTGAAGTCAGTATCTATATCTTTTAGCAAATGCCAGGTTCTGTGTATTTTTATCTTTCTTCCTCAGGAATACTGCCAGTTAAATACAATCTGTTAAAACCTATTACTTGAAGGAGTAAGTCGGAAGAGTTGGTTTACTATGGTTTAGTTAGACCTATGAAAAAGCCAGTGCTTGCAGTTGGTCTTTGAAATCCAACATGGATGTTGTACAGAAAAAGAAGAAATTACTCTGCAAACTCTACTTTGGGGAGTATTTCCCTTTTTTCCGTTGTTTCACACCTGTATAGCTCTGTCATTCTCACATAAAATACTGATACTACAATTGTATAAAGATACTACTTCATTTTTAGTCATGGTTGCTTATAAGCTAGGCAAGACATGAGCGTGACAAAAGCATAGAATTCTATTGCAGAGCCTTCAGTGTGACTGTGCAACCTCTTCCTTAATTTCCTACTGATGCAGTATATGAAATTCCATAATGGTCTTGTTACTTACATACTACATTATCGCATACAATCTATTGTTGGAACCAGATCACCAGCTGAAGTCGGTAATATGCTGCCTATGACAGGGGAAGAAACCTAATCAAAATAATCAAAAAAGTGGGTACCTTCACAGTTAAATCCTCATTTCCCAACGTGACGTGTACATGAATTGGAGGATAAATGCATCGATCAGCATTATGTTCCATGGTGGCTCTCATTGCATTCTGCAATTTTCAAGTACAACTTAAATCCTGTTCTTACCACTTGTATATTATCTTCAAACATAAATGTACGAAAGTTATTTTTATCACGTATTTCAGAATCAAGACAAATGTATACAGTTTTAGAATAGGTTTGTTTAGTATTTCTGGTTTATTCAGTATTTATATAGTTTATTAGCATACACAGACTTCAAAAATTTTATTTTTTTAGAACATCTGAATATTTTAATGTACAGTTTTATTGGTAAATTCTTTATAATGCATAGTACATGCAATATGACATGAAGATCAAGGAAAGTCTAAGACTGAACTGCTTGAGGAAAGCTCTGTAGGACCTGTTACACATCATACCAGATTTGAAGATGTCCGAAAAACTGTGTATCTTATTCTCACTTGCTTTATTAATTAATGTCTTCATATATTTTAAGGTTTTTTTGACAAAGCTGTCTACTCAGAAGGTGTCAGATGTATTCAGTGTCTAGGCAAACATCTTCCAAAGCTGTTCATTTTCTAGGCAGTTACTGTTTGTCTAAATAGTACAATTTAGGTATCTTCCTGCAGTCAAATAGCAAGAGGTTTGCACTTGCAAAAACACACTGCTATCTAGAATTGGTTCAAAAAGTCAAACAAATCCAATATCACTAAACAAAGATGTATAAAAGAATTGTGTAATAGTAAGTACACAGACCTTGAAAAGTTCGAAAACCATGTGATAGAGATGTGATGGCACATACACCACTTGCATGGGCTGTCCTGGCGATTTAACTGGAGAAAAGAGAGTCTAAATAATTAAATAGCAAACTAGGTATCTTTTATTCGTTCCCACAGTCATTCAAAATGTACATTTGTATTGTTGAGAGAAATTACAATAGAAGGCAAATTTGAAGAGAAATATTTTGAAGAAGTTCTATGTTAATCAAAAGTCATACTCAAGATTTTCAAATGTGCTTGTGGCTTTAGAAATTAATCTTAAAACCCACTGTGGCATCACTGATTAGGGCATATAATAGTTGCCTTCTAATACCTAAGAAGAAGTTATCACGAAGATAGAGTCTGGCTCTTCAGGTGGTGGGAGAACATGAAAGAGTGAGTAGAAGATGAAATAACAGAGGTTCAGACTGGATATAGAGAAAAACTTTTTTACCATGACAGTTAAGTATTGAACCAGGTTGCCCTGAGATGTTCTGTAGTCACCATCCTTGGAGGATTTTTAAGACCAAACTCGATAAAGCCCTGAGCAACCTGGTCTGACCTCACAGCTGTCCCTGCTTTGAGCAGGAGGTCAGGTGAGAAACCTGCTGAGGTCCCTCCCAACCTGAATTATCTTATGATCCTATAATGCACCAAATAGTAACTACAGCACAGCCTGTTCTTGGATTCATTTAGGAACTAGCTGACTTCTAACAAGAAACCTTAACAAAAATTACATAGACAGTTCTGTCTCTACAACTGGTAATAGTTCAAACTTTTTTAAAAAAATAAATTGTAGAAAATACATCATGGGAACCCATTCATTGTATCAAAAATTAAGGAAAGGTTCCTCAGAGAATTCTGCTGGCTCTTAAGGTACTTTGAACAAATTAAGTCTGGTGAGAAATTATTAGTGACCAGTATTTTATGAACATAAATGTTGAAGACTAATGATGTCAAAAGATCTAGAACAAATTATGTACCCAGCAAAAATAAGGCGGGGCGGGGGGGGGAATAATCACACTTTGAAAAATGTCAGGTTCCTGTCCTCAAGTTAACCGCTTCCCTCCATGCCTCTACCCCCAGATGCCATGCCTAAGGTTTAAATAATGGTCTCCACTCCCAGCTGTGGGCAAGGAATGTGCATTTGGCCTGGATCAGGTTTAACTCACCTTCACAATTCATTGAGCAAAAGGTCACTTCTTTTATAAAAACTGAACTGTTTGTTCTGGCTTCTGGAGTATGTACACCATTAAATGACCCCTCAGTACAGAGAATCAGCTAGTGTGACAGACAGTTTCCTACAAATGTTTTTAGTATCGTGCTCCAAAACTTGAGAGAGGTAAAACCCTTTAACGTAGACAGAGCGCGACAGGTTTTGTGCAGTAGGAAGAAAAGATTGGAATGTGTGGTCAAGGCTGCACTTTCTTTGCCTTTAGCTTCATAGGCCAAGTTACTCTGGTTGCACTTTGGCTTTCACAATCACTTATAGAAGCAATTTTGATTGCTTGGTTTTGTAGGTCTGTCTGAACTTGGCATTTAGTATCCTGAAAAGTACTCTAGTGTCAGAAAGGCTCTTTAGCATTTTTTTTTTAGCATCCAGCAGGACTATGAGAATAGCTCACCTCTGAGTTCATAGCAACACAGTTGTTAACTGTTTTTTCACATCACAGCTAACGGATTCAAATAATTTTACCACAACTTAAGTATGCTGTATCTAATTACAACTACAAGAACAGGATAGCTGAATACGCAAGAAAAATTAGAATGGAATTTTTAGTATAAATCTTAAAAGTGTCACAAGAGCTGCAGAGAGGGTGAGATGCAATAGACAGTGTAAGCTGAAGACATGCAAGAAACCTTAGGGAGGGAAGGAGGCTGCTAAAATCTGTTATAGCAAGAGCTGTAGTGTCAAAAACTTTTCTACTGATTTCATTTTTCAAAAAAAAAAACAACACCCAAACTTTCTTACGGTAGTGTCAAAAACTTTTCTACTGATTTCAGTTTAAAAAAAAAAAAAAAAACACCCAAACTTTCTTACAGTAGATATAGAGAAGACATTAACAATATGAAAAGTAGCACATTTCACCACCAGCTACTTTAGAAGAAGCCATCACTATGTTCAAAAGAGTGCCTTGCCCCATATTCACTTACCATTCAACTCTTTAAGGATGAGTTCCGGAGAGCTCATGTAATACAAATCACAAAGTGTCTTGGCACTTTCATAGCCATCTATAATAAAAACACAGAAAGTTATATTTCCCCCTCCACTTTTTTCTTCTCCTTTACAGTTTGACAAAAACAGAAATGGAAAACACTGTGCACTGTCAGGGAGATTTTGTATTTTCTCACAAAAACTGGGTTTATAGGGAAAAGTGATAAAACTGTATTACACTTTAAATGACAAAAACAGAAATGGAAAACACTGTGCACTGTCAGGGAGATTTTGTATTTTCTCACAAAAACTGGTGTTTTTTTCACTTTAAATGAAATTTGTGCTTCAGGTAGGAAAGAACTAAACAGTATTATGAGTATCAAGATGTGTACTGTCTCTCAGTAGAGACATTAATGTAAGTTTTCAGGATTCTTGTTCTTATCTGCTGAATTTACCTCTAATAACTCCAACAACATTGCAGCTAGGATCAATGCTTCCGATGTGTTTGGGATGAGCTGGATTAATCTTCCCACCAAACAGTAAAGCTGCCAAAAAATAAAATATTATTTAATACCCAATATAATTTTATAATTTTAGTTAGTGTCTTCAGTTTCGCTAAATAGAAATTTACAGGCAATCTTTAATTCCAGTCTTCATCCTTGAAAGCCTACCAAGTATTTTAAGAATTGTATTAAGTTTATAAATAGCAAGGCAAATAGCGTACTCCTAAGAAGCATTTAAGTACATATTAAGCACTTAAAGATGAAAGGGAAATAAACTGACAACAGTACAGGTATCATTTCCCCTCCTTTCAACAACAGCACTTACAGTGTTGATTAAGGAGCATTCTAATTGAAATGCGGCTCATGTAGAAACGGTCTAAAAAATACTGCACATTCTGTGACGTCACTGGATCAATGCCAAAGCTTTCCTTGTACTCTATTACTCCTTGAGCCATCGTAGGAATTACATCATTGTGTCGATTCCGGATTTTTATCACAGTATCTGTAAAACTAAAATTAATACACTGTTAGTATTACACTTTCAAGTGAATTTAATACTCTGGCAAACAGACCATCTTCCTACAAAAATGAAGACCATTAGGTACAGAATATCACAGGTCTGCCCACGGCAATAAGAAGACAGGTCCGTCTTTACAGCATATTTCAAGCGACTAGCACTGAAACAATCAGTAATTAACCATTATTGATTATCTATAAAATGATTTTTTATTTATTATCTTGATTACTGCCAAGAAGAGAAAACTGTGCCATTCATTTAGATGCAGATCATCTCATGCCTGTCAAATGGCAGTTACAGTCAGCTAACGATGACCAAACCTACTCTACAGGTGAAAAGTTCTGTACATCAGTTCCAACATTACAAGTAAGGAAGTGGTAAACATTTGGTCAAGTTTAACATATTCATAGCTTCTTCAGTGTAAAAGCAAAGCATTGACCAGAATGATACGGCATAAAAGTGCTTTGTCTCGTGTTTTGATGTTTTAGGGACAGGGGGTGACGTTACTGCAACTCTTATGTGAAGATTGGAGATAGCTGAAATTTTTCGTAAGCTATTGTTTTCTTGCCAGTCCTCCTAAATAATATTAAGGCAATATTAACACACGTGACAGCAAATCCTTACCTATGAATAGTCCCTGAATCTTCTGAGCTTTTGTCCTTAAAGTCAAGGATCTCCTGAAGACTTTGGACATACCTTTAAACAAAAGAAACATGACAAAGACCAATTGTAATAAGCCTCCCCAGATCCCTTTGGTTAGCAATTTATGGTCTTCCAAGGTTGCTTGTTTACAAATTGTTGCAATTGATATAACCCATTGACCTATATCCCCTGTGAATTTTATTAGATCCTTTTGAAGCTATTCATTATGTTTTCTTCCAAACATTTCCAGAAAAATGAATTCCACAATTTAATTAGAATGAATAAAAGATCTTCCTTGTGTTTTAAACCCAGTAGGTGATCACTTATTTGAAGCCCCAGTGAGTTCCTGTTATTAGAAAATCTTCCCAGCTTCTTCATGATTTAAGTATTTCTGCCATCTCTTTCCTTAGATTTGTATTTTCCAAGCTGAAGAATTCTATTTGGTTTCTCCTCACGTAGAAATTGTTCCAACCCTCTGATTATCCCTCTTGGTCTGTTCTGTTCAGGATGGAGTGACTAAAACTGCATGCAATTCAGAGGAATAATGGGCTAACACAGTGGTAGTATTATATTCCTCCCCATTTGTTACTTAGTTCCTATTTGCCTTCTTGTCCATCAACTTACATATTCAGAAAAATATCCCCGGTAGCATCAAAACTTCTTTTTCCACTGTAAGCAAGCAAGCATACAGGGACAGGAGGTTCCTCTCTGTGCTCTATTTTGCATTTGTCCAAGTGGAATTCAGTTCCCATTTGATCAATATTATTTAGTGTCATGAGAATTTAAGCATTTGTGTTCCATTAAGAGCCTCCATCTTCATTGATAGCTCTTTTTATATTCAGTCATCTAATCAATCTCACTTATTCACTGGCAGATTTTCTGTTTTCTTAACTGTAAAAGCCTTTCCAGATAGCCATGTGCCTTTAGTAGCTGCCAAGCAATCTCTTTGTTTTGTTTTCATTTTACAAAAGTTTATGCTCATGTGTAAGTTCCTTACTTGAAAGGAAATCTTACTTTTCAAATTATGTCTTTTTTGTTTTACACATTTTGGCTTTAGAAGCTTCCTATTGCTCTTTACTTATGTATTTTCTACACCTTTACTCTCAATCTGCAGTAACCTGTCTTTTAAATGGTTTCTACTATCTTTTGCAAGTATTTTGTGCATTAGCCTGCTTATGTTGTTTTCTTCAAGTTACTTCTTCATTTTAGGTAAGTCCTCTATTAAACATTGTTCTAGTGGATTTTTGGTTTTACTCAATTCTCATACATTACTATCTGCAATAGCTAGTGATTTTTAATTCCCTTGTGGGTTCTGTAATTGCTCCTAAGGGGTTTTTTCCAAGTCTATACATTTAGTTTCTGATCTGTGTCACATTGGGATATTTACTCAGTCTAAATAGGTGATGTTCATGTAATGAGCACATTAAATGTTCTTTCTACAGAAGATAATTAGTTCCTCCAACTTGTGTATATGCAGAAGGTCACCCTTAAAGATACGAAACGGCTCTGTTCTTACCAGCTCTGCACCAGCTGAACTGAAGGTGTTCTCAGGAGGTTGTCTGGAAGCAGGCTTATTTCCTTCATGATGTTTGCCAATCTCACAGGCAACTCTTGTCGCAGAAACATAAATGAAGTCTTTTCACAAGCATTTTCAGATCCTAAGACCAAAATAAATATATGACATCATCAGAATAAAGTCAGTGCTTATGGTAGAGAACTACACAAACTCTACTTTCTTGCATAAGAGGTCTGTGGTTTGGTTTTAAAGCTGACTCAGGCAGTCTGGTAAGCCAATGTTTCTTTCATGACAGCGGCCCATTTATATTTTAAAATGTAAACTCATATTGAAACCTACCAGCCCTGTTGCGGTAACGAGATTCTTCAAAACATAAAGAGTAACTACTGCAGTAGTTGCAGACCCATACTATTTAACTTGAAATATCACTTCTATCCATGTAGATATTTTATTTGCAGCAGACATTGACTGTAACTAGCACTGATCAAACAGTGTGTCATTCTGAGCATGTCAGAGAGGCAAGTGAAAACAGCACACGAAACTATATTTACGGGAAGGATGCCTGAGAAAATATCATGGTCCCATACAATCTGCTTCATCACTGATCTTACGGATTACCATAACTCATATTGGAACACTTTCTGAAAAAAAATTCAGTAATATTTATCTCATTTTCACCTACATCTGTTGTAGTTTAAATTCACTGTCTTATAGGAACAGAAGACACATGAATGAATTCACATGAATGCTGACAGAGAAATGAAAGGGCAGCTACTGTGCTTAATCATTACAATAGTAGTTCTCCCATATGTTTACTTTTTAATTTTTTTACATTTTTAAAAGCTAGAAGCTAAATTACTGCACCTGTTGATAACTGACCTGTCCTTTTTGTAAGCACAGGCATCATCTGTGTGGGTGGCAACTAAATGTGGTTATAAAGATCAAGACCTAAATTTACTCCCCCAATGCTTGTTTTAGTAGGTGAGAAAGGAGAGTGTGGGGTGGGGAAGAGGCTAAGAAGTGCTGCACTTTATTCTCAGACAGACTTCTTTCTAGACTTCAAGAGTGTCATGTAAACAGCTTTTGAACTTACCAACCTGTTCCTCTGCTGCAGTGAAGTGCATGCCTCAGGCTTAGTGTGTCACACAAGAGGTAACTCCTAACCTAGCAATTAACTCTGGTGTTTCTGCTCAGTTCACTCCTTCCATCTGGCAAGACGGAGTTGGGGAAGAAGATTAAAGGAAGGGATGTGGAGAAAGAGGAAGCTGGGAGTGTCTTAAACAGGAAAAATCTTCACCAAATTGAAATGGAGTAGTTTAGTTTAATGCATCCAGACTCAGATACATGATAAACTACACTGATAAGACAATGTCAGTTAACTTAATAAAAAGTGAACAGCTTACAAGAAATTCCTCCCTAGTGACACTTAACAGTCTACATATGACCTCTGCCCAGAAACCTTTCATTCTTCTCATCAGTCAGATTGTTTCAGGCATGACTGTTACTGGCTTTTCCCTTTTCTCAGGTAAAATTCCATTAACAAGTCTGACAGAAGGTATTAGAATGTAAAGAGTATCTTAAAATGTCTCATATACTCAGCAAATGACATTCCACAAATTAGTTTTGTATCTGGAGGCTGTATCTTCGCAATCCTGGGTCAAATATGGAAGACAGCTTAGGGTAAGGAAGACTTCGGTGAATGGGCAAATGGCTGTTTCCCTGTGCAACCATGGTCTATCTAGGGAAAGAATACGTAAGACTCCTACAGAAAATATTGTGTGCTTATAACCCAAGATATGACTGATGTATGATCCAGACTTAAACTTGCTTATGGAATATTTCATTTGCTAGATTGAAACCTGGAGGAACTGGAAGCAGACTTTTTTAATTTTTTAAAGTTAGCATTACCAATGGTACTATTTCCCTTCCACTGCTCTCGTTCTAGTGAAAGGAGACAAAAAAATCCTCAATGAAAACAGCATCAGATTATAATGGCTACAGAATGTCTTACAAATACTGTCTCAATGTTGCACTCTACTCTTTTTTTGCCTTTGATATTAGTTTTTAGTATCTGTTATTAAATCCTAAAGCAAAAAGGCAGAAATTTTCTTTTAAAAAAAAAGCTTTCAAGATTACCTTATGTTCAGGTACTAACAGCAAAAAAGTGTTTGACATTAGGAAATGCTGTGCCTTGAAAATAAACACTGATTTTAAGGTAAGCATTATTTTATTGGTATTTTAGTGGTAAAACAATACAGGTCAAGTGAGCTCTGAATTGCAAGATTCTTTACTTACAAATATGGTAGCAACAGAATATACAGTGGGGTTCCCATACAAATCTAGAGTTTTATATTGGATATATTTTATTGCAATGTATGCAATATTGAATAGAGGGATGAAACAACAGTGGATAGGTAAGACAAACTTTTCTTTGTAAGTCTTCCTACTTATACAAAGTCTGGGGTTCTGGGATTAGTTCTGTTATGTTTTATTTATAAAAATGTAAAAAGCAATACAACTATTAACTAGTTAAATGTTTGTATACGTCGTTTATGTAAATATTTATGCACCTGAGAGTGTCTTGGGTGCAGAAACAGAACGTATTATATTGTATGGCTCCATCCCCAGGCTTTGAAAAGGTTTATCGGTGTGACTTACAAGACCTTTCTCTGTGTCACCTTTGCTTTGCAGCAGTCAGTCAAACCCGGGAGCGTTACGAGTGGTTTTACTGCGGAGGCTGAATATCCCGTTACCCATTTACTCATTGCCGGGGCTAGACTGCCAGGGCTCCAGGAGGGCTCCTGATGCTTGCGTCCTACTCCTTCTCTCACACATCTTCTAAACACCAACCTTCGGGTCAGGTGCGTTTGTAGGGCACACACATGTGACCGAGAAGAGGCGAGGGCTGTTTCAGCTGCTCGGCGCCAGCTGAGGTGAAGTGTTTCTTGTGTTTGGGACCTTAAAAGGGGCTGCACGCTGCTGGCTTGCCAGAGCAGCAAGTCTCACTGTTCAGAGTCCCTGCTCTAACAGCACCCACTGCCTTACCTGGCCCCAGCCTCTCGCCAGCACCGCAGGTTTCGCAGAGAAAAACCCCGCTACTTTTGTGATGCCAAAAACTGGAGTTTTCATCTGATTTTTCAACCTTGCCACGGTTCCAGTCCCCGGGGAAGGAGCCAGCTGGGCTCCCTTCTCCTGGAAGGACGCAAAGCCTTTCTCGGCCAAAGAGGACGGCACCGAGCGCTGATAAGCAACAGCTGGGGAACGCGGCCGCGCCTGCACGG
>NW_010125800.1:0-17116 GCF_000699245.1 Pterocles gutturalis | reverse complement strand
AGAGCCATTGACCACCGCCCTCTGTCTGCTATCTGGATTGCAATGACAATGTTCCTCTGCTAACAAGAAGGAGGAATTCCTTTGAATATAACACGGGGTAATGTTTTGGAATTGACACTTTGAAATGCTATGCTCATAGATATGTTCTATTTATTTTATTCTGATCTTGTAAGACATAAAAATCTCCAGTTTTAGTTTGTTCTCTTTAATATCTCCAGTCAATTTGCATTTATTCTTCGCTGAAAATCAAGACTCTTCAAATGGCCTAAAGTTATCTTCCCAAAACATGGTGAAAAAACTATTGATTACACCCGTCTACCACAGATAGGGAAACTGATGCAAATACAAGTCAGAACCTAAATTTTCAGAAATGACCTGTAATAAGGAGCTCCTCTACCTTCCTTTGTTTAGCACGGAAACCGGCAAACAGGAGAGAGAACGTCTACTTCACGTTTTGGAAGAAGCAGTAAAGAAAGCCACCTTGGATGGAAATCGCAAAGCTCATGTAGGAAGGCAGTCGGAACCAAACCCCTCCTCACCAGGGACTCGTGAAAACTTTGGGAACTCACCCATGTGAGGTCGATTGCATTTGTCCATATGAAAACACCCAACATACTAACTGGCTTATCTTCCGAAAGGTTGAAAAAGTGTTTTAATCAGTAAATAGCCCCCAGAGAAACTCAGGTGAGTGGAAGGGTCTCCATTCAGAGAAGTTTGATGCCCCATTATATCTCATGCCTTCATTCCATGAAGTGCAGATATAACCTTAGGGATGTGAACTTGAACCTACTCATTAAAGCTCATGTGTTTGCTGACCCTGGTTTTTAACCTAGAGTACACCGGATTAGATTAGAAGCTTAGATTCTGAGTCACCTTGTGTTTTGAATTCAGACTGCTGTCTCTTTCTGTCGGTCACTTAAATCTAATTTTTCTCTGAATCCAGTTAAAATGCTAGAAGTGCAAAGCAGATAAATCATTATAACTTAAAATCTAATCCCTCCTAAATAATAAATACTGCTAAGGGATGACACAATATTACTGTTGCTCTTATTTAAGGGTTGAAATTCAGTCTGGGACACAAAAAAAAAATACTCTGGGAGGTGGGTAACTTGAGCAAAAGTTTGGCTGAGATCCCTTAAAAATAAATTACAGCCTTTTGAGAAACAGGATGGAAGCCCTGGTATAGCCCAGGTCGAGTCCGTTCAGACAAAGTGTGCCACAGTTCTTCTCAACCTCTTCTGTACCCCATCACAGCAGACTTACGAGCTGCTACGAGCTACCACCATGAGCTACCACCATGAGTATCTTGGTTGTGTACCTCCCAAAGTGACCTGAAGTTTGGACCCATGGGAAGAGTCACCGGACCTTCTGAGGAAGCACATGGCACCCACCAGCAGCAGCTGCCCAGAAGCAGCAAAATCCCAGTGCTGGGTTCTCTTCCAAGGCACTGCTGTTCCTATTAAACCACTGCCAGCAAGAGGAGAAGATTTCAGCAGTCTAATTATCACTAGCTGTCTGTCAAACGGCTCATTAACCTTCCCGCAAACATCACAAATCATCCTGATTTAAAGGTTTATCTTTTTTTTTTTTTTTAAGATCTCAGACACTTTACCATCACTATTTGAAAAAGCGTTATCTATTTTTAAAAACCTAAGTACCTTCCTCTGAGGAAAAAATAGGAGCTACAGAATTAATATTATTTAGAAGCACTTTTATCCCTTGTAACAAATGGGAAACTGGACAGCTTTTGTTTCTACATGTAAATTACCTTAGAACTTGTGTCTGGGTTTAAGCAATCAGGAATCCATGTTGGCTCTACATCTGTGGAATGCATTAAATTGGAAGTGTTTTAGAAAGGGCAATTGCCATTCTTAGTAATTAACAGCATTTCTGAAGTCACTGTCTTGCAATTCCCC
Source organism: Pterocles gutturalis (assembly GCF_000699245.1). Lineage (NCBI taxonomy): Eukaryota > Metazoa > Chordata > Aves > Pterocliformes > Pteroclidae > Pterocles > Pterocles gutturalis. The sequence goes on along the minus strand of NW_010125800.1, from coordinate 15,200 downwards.
GTTATTCCCAGATAATCAGCCCCTTACGTCTACGTTCCACCCAGCTCATCTGCCCTGAAGTCAGCAGGGGATACATGCATCAGCAAAACAAATGCAGAAAATTGGGATATTTGCAGAAAGGTCCTTCCAGTTGGTTCCACCCCTCCAGGTGGTTCCTCTATGTGATCCAGGTCTTTCTTCAGAGCTGCTGGGTGCTTCTTGCTGTGTATGCACAGAGCAAGCTCAGCCCACGTGCAAGCAGAGAACCAGCCTGACCACACATTCCTTCCCGGAGCCCATAGCTCCTATTGCAACTGGTTTTCCAATGGACAGAACACATACACACCCCCCTACATCACACGTCTCATATCTGCTGGCCCACAGTAGCTAGTGAGGTGCCAGATTCTGTTCTCAGCTGCCATCCAGCAAATAACTTTTTGTCTAGATGTTGTTTCTTCTCCTGTATAGAAGGAGCAAAGGCAGCTACTCTGCTGGAAAGTTCATTGAGCTCTACTGGTTGAAGAATAAAAAAAACTAAATTATTATTAGATATATTCATACTTTGGTGATGTTACTTCCAGCATCCTATAAACCAGGATTGACTTAAGAAGACTATTATTTTTGCATGGCGATGGTCTTTGGGCTGTGAACACCCAGCATGTGTATCACAGACTCAGCAGGAGGAAGAAACACCATCATGAAAGCATAACATACAAATTAAAAAAAAAAAAAAAAACACAAGGCTTAACACAGTTTGTAAGAGCCAATGACAGACTGTCTCCTCTGCATGACTATAGTCCAATCCACAGATGCTCAGAGAAAAACAACCACTAAAGCTTATTGCCATCCACTCGATGTAAATATAATCTTATATTCTGCTTTATTGCTCCAGCAGAGCTGATGTCCATTATGTTGGCAAACGGAGCTCTCTACCTACACAAATAAACCCGTGTAAGGAGAAAAAGAATTTCATTAGTAAGCTTGCTCTTATAAATTGGGTAGAGATGTCTTAAAATTGTTTTAATTATTCATCTCTGTGGCTATAATTGATCTTGATGCTTTATTCATTCCCATCTGCCCCCAAACGAAGCATCCTTTATAAATAATATGGTAAATCATAGAATCATGGAACCATTAAGGTTGGAGAAGACCTCAAGGATCATCAAGTCCAACCCAACCCCACCCAACCCACTAACCCATGTCCCCAAGCACCACATCGACATGTTTCTTGACCCCCTCCAGGGATGGTGACTCAACCACCTCCCTGGGCAGCCTGTTCCAATGCCTCATCACTCTTTCTGTGAAGACATTTTTTCTAATATAATAATAAATGAGACACATGTTACTTTTCTAACTTCACTGTACAAAAGACAACACAGGTAACAGCTCCAAGTACAATATAAAGATTGACATCTGAGAATAATGAAACAAAAAGCAAGGCTTTTTCTATGGTCATTTAGAAGGCAAGTGAGTACAAGAACGCTCTCACTGCTTGAAGGCAACACAAAAGCCATCATTAACAGCAATAATTCTAAGCTCAGAGTGATCATAGAAAACTGGAGCATTTTGTGCTGTTCAGGGTAAATAACTCATTAAACTAAAAACTTTCTGTGTTAGCACTGTTTGAGTGTCCGTTTTCTATTTTGAGCTATTCTTCAGCAACCTGGTCTAGTGGAAGGCGTCCCTGCCCATGGATTAGATGATCTTCAAAGATCCCTTCCAACCCAAACCATATTCAGTGATTCTATGATTTTAAAAGCCAAAGAGAGAGGGTCAATTTTTTCAGTCATTTGTAACACAAAATAAATTAAAAAAAAAAAAATCAAAGGACATAAGCTTTATAGGAACTTCATTAATTAAGAAAAAAACCACAGAAGATGAACTATGTATTCCTGCTTATCCTGTGACACCCAGGATATCTAACTGCCTGCAAAACCTCCATTAAAAAAATAATAAAATATAAAATTAAACGCAATACAATAAATTAAATGTTTTAAATGTTCAATTAGGGTGTTTCCCTGTGCACGAATAAGGATAGCAGCTAAAATGCTAAAGATCAAGCCTGCCTATAGTAATGATATTTACAACTGAGGGCATAGATTCCTGGCAGTTTGTTACCTGGACCCACAGCATTGGTATTTATGATGGATGTGCCTGGCTCCTGTTTGTGTCTCACAGCCGTGTCTTCTAGTGGTAGCCACATTCAGAAAGAGGAATAAGAAAAGAAAGAAAAAAAAACAGAGTGAAAAGGTTCTGTACACCTCTGTGTCCGTGTTCCTGGGCTGGAATATAATCTTGAAGTTTTCATGACATGGGAGATGGTTTTTGATTATGGATCTCCATCTAGCATCACAGCAATGCATCAGAATAAGGCCACACATAGACATGCAAAAAATAAATCTCATTTTGTAAATAATGCGGTGTTTTTATATGCTCCTTAAATATAAGAACTTTCTCTTTAGCACAGAAAGGAAGGTAAACTATAATAGCTTTGCACAACCTAAATATGAAGCACAAAACTGTCAAAGCCCTTTATTATAGTGTGACAACACCAGAAGAGGATTAGTATAATTAGCAATGGTAGCTAATTATTTTCTTTATCAAGCCAGCATTGTTTACTTGCCGCAGAGCGCATAGCAGCAGGCTGGAGCTGCGAAACAATAACGGCACAGAATCATTTCTTTCCTGAAGTGTGCTTTTGCAGTCAAAGCCAAAGAACACTCTCAGCGTGATGCAGCGACCTATTCTATAACCAATCACTCCAAAAACATACAGACAGTGACACTGGATGGAAACCAAGAAGTTAGCCCACCTAGGGGGAAAAATTGGTATTTTACACTTTTTCCCCCCCCCTCTTTGTAAGCAGTGCAATCAGAATCCCTGAGGAGGGATGCTCTTGCTGCAGTCCCCCGCTGACAGAGGCAGAGGTTGGGGTGGGAGAGCATCCTTCAGCTCTGCTTGTGGGAAACACGCTGGCAGCATCTCAGGGAGGATGCGAGCAGCACCGGAGGAGCTGGCTTTGTTTGGGTACCCAGGATGGGGCAGCCAGGGTGGTTTATTAAGAATTAAATGAAATTTTAGCCTGCACAGAGCTGTTGTGCCATGAAGGGTTGCTGTAGGAAAACTAGACAAAGCCAGAAGGAAATCCTGCTGGTTTAGGGGGACGGCTGCAAAGTCCATCTTGGGAGGGAGCCTGCGACATCCCTGTGCTGCATAAATTAGTTTCCTGGTGTTCAGGAAGAGTTCAAGCTGGTGTCATTTAAAAAATTTAGTAGGAGCCTGTGGTTACCAGGGGTGACACTTATTTTCCATTGATAACAAGTGTCTGAAAATTTAAATTGCTGACCAGGTTTGAGCTTGGCCGGTTTACTATGCAGACAAATTAATCAGTATCTCAAAGACCTTGAAAATTAAATTTATTTGTTAAAGTTTTAATATTCTCAAAGGAAGTATTTTCTATTCCTTAGGAAATGTATTATAAAAAAATACAAAAAAAAGCTCTTCTGGCCACTGAGATCGTGTGTCTTGGTTGCCATTTAAGAAGGTAAACAGGACTTAAGGACCAGATCAACCCAACACTCCCATTCCTACTTTTCATACATCCCTTATGTTTGCAACCATAAGAAAAATCACAGCAGTTATAAACATATATACAGCCTACCCCTGTTCCTGAGAAACGTGTGTTGTCAAGAGGTTTTTATTTATTTGTTTGTCCCATCTCAAAGGGTGCAAACACAATGGCAGAGACAGTTTAAGTGCAGCTGTGGAACTTTAGAAACCCGCAGCTGGAGCACACGTGGCTGGGTCAGGGCTGGAACTAGAAGATTTATCAGATGACTGTGAAATCAGGGAGAAACTTCAAGAAAGAGAGATTTTTAAGTATCTTCAGCACATCAGAGATCACCTGGGGACTTCCACACCTAAAGACTTCGTGACTTTCTTTACAGAACATTTCCCCATGAGCTCAAACTAAAACGAGGCTTATTCCTTCGACGCATTTCTCATTTTCCAGCCTTAGGGAGATCGGTGAGACTGGTTTGTAGGCACAGGCTGAGCAAAAACTTGAAGCAGAAGCACTTGACACAAAGTGGAGCCCGTATAACTTCCAAGGCTGCTGGCACCACGAGAAGTGACAACATTAGCATGAGGACTTACGGAAACGTTGAGTTTAAGTGCCAGCTTTCTCCCTGCATATATTTTTGGTACACGATGATATACAGTGTGTGTTGGATGGATATCTCAACATATATTATGTTTAATGTTGAAAAATGTATCCAGGTCTTTTTAGCATTGCATTGCTGCCTTTCCTTCTCGGGGATGGATGATATACAAGATTTAGCCACCAATGTGGAAGAGACCCAGAGCCAGCAGTAATTCTTGGGGTTCCGCTAACATTTGTGAACCTCTTGAGCTCAGCTGCTCTCATGGTTTATGACATGTGCAGAGCCACTTGAGGGAATTAATAACCCACTACCTGTCTGGAATGAGAAATCTCCTTTTTTTCAGTCTAAATATAACATCTGCCATCTCTCCTTTCTGCTTCTTCCATCCATTTTTCCTTCTGTGTGATTGGTGATCTGGATGGGTTTGGGTTTCTTTTTTTTAATTTTTAATCAGGAAAAGAGAAATCATGGAGTACTTGAAAATTAATCCTAATAACAATCTAATTATGGGCTCTTGAGTCCTGTTTCAGAATTAAATTTAAAATTGACTGGCACGGGATAGATATAAAGTGCTCAACTCTAGTTGGAATGCCCACAGAAATCAGTGTGCCTTTTAAAAATGAATGCAGAATCTGACCATGTGTCAGAGGGGCAACCACTTCAGACACTAATTAACCCTTCCAGCTCTGTTTGAAAAGTTTCAAACGGTGGTGGACCTGCACCTGGACTGATGCTGGGAGAAGCCAGCTCCTAGCTGGCATTTGGATCCATTCCCCTGAGAATGGGACATGGTTTAGTGAGTTAGGTGGTGTTGGGTTGGACTTGATGATCCTTGAGGTCTTTTCCAACCTTAATGATTCTATGATTCTATGAGATGCACATCATGCCTGTCACCTGGGACCTCAGGGACTGTTCTTCCAAGGAGCCAGTTTATCCACATCTGTAACATATTTACTAATAAATATTTCCATAATGGCATGAATGCAAACCTATGGAAATAAGCTGGCAAACCTATGGAAAGTTATTCCCCCTCTTCGTTTAAATGCATATTGGTCAAAACCTTGTAACCAACAGTTGAAGTAGCAGCAAGTCATCTGCCCTCTTAATAGGAGCAGGAAGCAAGGTGTAAGGTAAAAGGGAGCCACCCAAGGGCCACCAGTGTTCCTTGACATTTACCAAGGGTTGTTAATGAAGTGTTCATTTGCGTCTCTCCCTGGAAAGTCACGTCATCATTCCCAGGAGGACAAGTGTAAGCGATTTCCAGAAGGGATGCCTGAGGAGGAACTGGTGGGGTAAAGCACTGGCAGAAGTCAGCCAACTGTCTTTCTCTGGGAATAACAGGCAATAATTCTGCCTGAATATGCAGAATCCACCTACATGAGAACAGCTCTGCTTCATGGCAAAGAGACAGACTGAGCGAACACAACTGGACTGATCCTCACTCTTCCAAAGCAATGACCCAGCAGGTTTTACCATATGGTTGATACAATACCAGGCATAACCTGCCTCCATCCAAAGTGAGAGCGGGTCCCTGCTTGGCATGCAACATCCTCTTAAAAAGTGCAGCTAACGTAGCCCAGGTCCTTAACAGGTGTGCTCAGGTATGCTGGACATTTCTGCTAGTAATATTCATCATGAGACTGAATTGAAAGCAGCAAGAATCACTAAGGCTTCTCCCAGCTCCTGAACTGTCTATTTTTCTTTTACAATTGGTTGCTAAAGCGGGTGCTCAGCTCCAGGCACTGAAACCAATGGATCAAATATAATGAGTCTGACATGTCACCCAGCAAAACACCAGGAAGCTTTAGCAAAAAAACACCCTCGGTTCCATGCCATTGCCTCCCTGAGATTCAGAGTTTGAGTTTTATTGTTTGGTTGCTATAGACTTCACAGACGAATAGCCACATTGCTTCCAATAAATGCCTTTCTTCATACCTATCTCATCTCCAAGCACTTTCTGACACGGAAGATGCTCCAAGGGTATGTTAAGAGCTAACAGAAGCAAGGAGTTTAGGAAACAGGATTAGTTCAGTCTGCTATATGCATGGATACATGACGATGCTCGTATCGAATAGAGGTAAACAAGTTAAAAATGAACAAAGTAAAGTGTGAGCCACACAAAAAATCTGCCATGTGAAGAGGCAGCTTTGCTCTTCCTAGCGGAGATGGCTCCTCTGGACCTTGGAGACCCATCTCACCCAGGCTCCCAGCCCACCCAGCTTTTCTTTGGACACCCTCCATTTGACCAGTTGAGCTGCCCATAGGAGCATGGGCAAACCTTCACAGCAGAGAAACCTGCTGAAAGCTTTCCCAGGAATCAGCTCAAACCCAAGGATCAGCCCTGGCCAGAATCAGAGCTGTCACAGGGAGTCTGCTCATCCTCTGTTAGGTTTTGGACTTGGAAGTATTTCACGCCTCTTCTCTAACTTAAGTGGAAATCCCAATTATTTTCCCCCTTTTCAGCTTTAGATTCATTGGAACTCCTAATTCAAAAACAACCCAAATGGTGTAAGTTATTTTTAGGCTGTGGCACCCTCTTTGGAAGGAAAGTGTCCCATTTATTTCCATTTCAGTATCCCAGGACTCAACCAGAATGGTGCAGCCACCTCCTCTGCCACGTACCTCCTCTTATCTTCATCAAAACTCTTTTAAATGCAACCACTGAGCATCTCAAAGCCTGTATTTCACTTACATAGCCATTCATGTTTTTATTTAGTGTTTGAATAGTATAAAGTACTGGCATAAGCACATCCTTCCCTATCTCATCCATCCCCAGGTTCTTTAGATTCCCTATTATCACTTTTCCTTTGAGCAAAGCACCACGTTTGGTATTTCCTTGTCCCACTTAGGAACAAAAGGGCAGGAACTCAGCCAGCCTCTGTTCTCATGTTATTTCTTTCCACAGAAAAATAAATCTGTTTTTTATCAACTCCTGATCAGACCAGCGAGATAGTTTCCTGGGTTCCATTAGCAGCCAGCGAGACTGTGGATGAAGACTGGAAATATTAAACAGCAACCCTATCGTGCTGCTCTGGAAGCAGTTTTCCAGATGTGCACAGGTGAAAACTCTCTTGAAGGATTTTTGTCAGAGTACAAAATCCTGAGTCACAGCTTGGGTTGTGTTTCTCACCGTCTCATCTTCAATCACTAAGCATCACATCATCCTAAAAATTCTTGAAAGATGGGTATAGCAAAATATGTTGCTATTATTACTGCAGTATTAGATGCTTCATATATTTTTACCCCAATTTAGCAGGGGTAAAAGCACAAGAAGAGTTGAACAAAAAAAATCTCAACTATTTTAAAGTGGGATTCGGTTGGTTTACACGCACCGTTGCTGCCAAGAGAGATGCATTGAACTCCCTCCGAGACATGGGAAGAGATACTAAGAAGAATTACACTGCAACTGAGAAAATCATTACCTTCATTATCACTGGATTAAAGCACCTGGCTAATAATAGAAGCAATTATAAGTGTGTTGCTGGTGCAAGCTTCCTAAGGAGCTCTTTATTTCTGCGAGCAGAGGACCGTACATCAGTCACATTCAATTTGCTACCAATTTCGGAATAAAAGAATAGTTAGTTTGGCTATATTTAACTAATTAAGATTTATTCAAGAAGCTAAATCCCAGCATATGGCATGTGTTACTCGGTATTTAGTAAGCACCATCATTGTGTTCTTCTGCAGCGCCCTACAGCATCCCAGCAAAAGGAAATCAAGAAGTATCAACAGCTGCTTCCCACATGAATAGCTGTGGTTAGGCTCACTAATGAGCAGCAATAACACCTAATAACTGAGTATCCAGAATATGGGCACAGGGAGGGCTGACATCTCGCCCGTTCCAAGCTTTTCTGCTCTCAAACCACCCACTCATGATCAGAACCTGGGCTGCTGTGTTCCTCCAGGGCAGGTTTCCAGCTGTGGGGTGAGGGTGCAGAGAAAATCCCTTTGAGCCCACCCTCTCTGGCCCCAGGGCTCTGCAACACAGGTTCCTCTTTCCCAGGTTTGTTTTTTTTTTTTTGTCCATTTTTCAACACCCTTGTTTTCTAAATGGATACAGGGGAGGTTTAGGCTGAATATTAGAAAAAAATGTCTTCACGGAAAGAGGGACGAGGCATAACAGGCTGCCCAGGGCAGTGGTGGAGTCACCATCCCTGGAGGGGGTCAGGAAACGTGTAGATGTGGTGCCTGGGGACATGGGTTAGTGGGTTGGGTGGGGTTGGGTAGACAGTTGGACTGGATGATCCTTGAGGTCTTTTCCAACCTTCATGATTCTATGATTCCTTCAAAAAGCTTTTTTTTTTTTCCAATCTCTAGTCGTCTTGTAACCACAACCAATTTTGACAAAAACTTCCCCAAGATGCTCACAGTAAATAGAGTGATGGACCAAGGGCCAGGCTGCTGCAGAAGGACCCATTTGAAGCAAAAATGTGTTCTGTCGAACAATACACAGCCTCAACGCCCTGGGAAGATTTCTACAATTTCCAAAGGAAGAAATAAGTAGCAGGTGGCTTTTCAGTTCACTTTATGTCTAACTGCAGACAAGAAAGGTGCATGAGGATTTGGAGCAATTAAGGAGCTTCAAAAATCAATTTATCCATCGGTCCAAGTCCTTTAACACACCCACTGCACTACCACGCGCGAGAGAGAAGTAAAGGAAAGCAATGAGAAAACTCGGCGAAGTTTTAAAGCCTGGAGAACGCAATGAGAGAAGCAAGGAGCCGGAACGAGAAGTTAAGAACTGAACTGTGTTTGAATTGTGTTTGCAGAGAAGCTGCAGAAGCCTGAGGGGGGAAAATCAAAGCCTGAAGAGGCTGATATGACTTCTTGCTATGTTGTTTATGTATAGATTGTTTTTTTCCAAACGCACATAGATGGTTTTCTTCCTAGCTTTGATGAAGACCATCTGATACCAGGCATAGCACCGGGTAAAACATGTTTTTCAAGCCATGGTATAGGAGGGAAGAGGATTTTTGGTAAGTAATGGAAGCAAAGCAAGGCTAACACCACCCTCCTCATCTAATTCCCAAACACCTGTATGGTCAGCAATTAATCACAGCAAGGGTCTGTAAGGCAGAGATTTTCCAATGGGGAAAAAAAAAATTCATCAGCATGGAATATCCCTGCAAACAAATGTGCCCCACAGCTTCAACAGAAACAGACCCTTTACCTACCGTACCCACCCTCTGCACATCTAAAAGGCTGTTCCCAACACACTGATGGGGAATACATTAAAAAAAAAACCAAAAAACCCTGTACAGAGTATCAGAAGCACTTTTTCCATCTCATCACTCACTGAGCCAGCAGTGATTCAGCCCCTTAAATGCTGATTTCTCCATTTCAACATTAATTCATCATCGTTACTGATGGCAGACTACCAATTAGTTAGCCCAGCCCCACTTTTTCTGACACTATTAACAGCATTGCCTTTAACTTCCAGAGGGAAGAGAATTGGGCTTGGCATCAGTAAAGGATTTTATTTTGTCTTTCTGCTTGGTTAGCCATGAGTTCCGTGTAGAGGTGGCCCCATTTATGGTCACTTTCAAAGCTTTATGTTTTTTTAATGATGAACCATAATATTTCTTTACAGAGGTTGAACTGGAGGAGACAGCCAGCTTCCTTTGATAGCCGATGAGTTCTGAAATGACACCTGAGCTCCTTGCTCCGTGCTGTAGGAACGCATTATACACTTCTAGTGTACCATCTATATTCATTAGTTCCCCCAAACAGCCTTGCAAATATTGCAAATACTGATGCTAAACCCAAAAATGTACTATAATTCATCGGATCAAATTGTGCAAAAAAAACAGGAATAACACCATCTGTATGGGAACATAATGTTTACAGCTAAAACGTCCTGAAATAACAGGCATTTGGTAGTTGGAGAAAACTAATTGATATATTATGCAGATTAGATTCTCAGTTGTGACACTAAACCCAGAAGATGCTACACGCTGTATTTATTTTTAAACATGTTCTATTTTCAGTGGGTTTTTCCATTTTCTGGTCTAGTATTGAGTAAGGAAACACGAGGAGTTTCAAGCACCTAACCAAAGAACTGGAACAATTAATTCAGAGCCCGAATTCTCTATACTATAGGGCCCCCTCCTTCTGCACAACCTTGTTCAGACAGAGGAGCCTTTAAGGTACATATTATATTTGTTGCTGTAATTCAGTTCAATAGTCAAAAAATGTTAAAAAGTTAAAAATAAAACAACAGGAGGCATTCAGAAGAATATTCAGTGCACTACATAGAGGCAATGATTGAAAGTTATGTATTTTAATAGAAAGAGTCATAGACACCACTTCCCAGGAACTCTGAAATTATACAGTTCCTTAGGGCAAACAGCTTATTATTCCATGTCACCATTTTTGGGGTTTTTTTTGTATACAAATTATTTGAACGAATCTACTATAAAGTGCAGAAGCACAAATGCAAGGGAAAAAAAGGGACTCAGCCTGCAAAAATAAAATGTCAGTTGTTTTCAGACCATAAAAAGCATCCTCAGAGTTCAATCTGGACCAAAATAATGCACCCATAGCCTTAAAGTAGACTCACGTATTCATTATGAGCTCAAACACAGAAGTTAGAGACTATTTGTGCACAGCATCAGCTGCAATCCAAAAAAGAGGGTTTTTTGGGGTATGAGTTCACCAGTATGATTTAATCAGCATGATAGTTGTAGGAGTCCTGCCTCCTGAGCAAGTGTCCTGTTGGCTCCGTGCTGTCACATCTTCTAGCCCAAAGTCACCCAGGTTCCCCACACATCCCGTTTAAACCACCCAGCACCTTTTCAGATATTTCTGAGCATCTTGTCTGCCTCCTGGCAAGAAACACTGGGGACATGTAACCTTTACAACATCTTACACCAAGCACATGGATACAAACAAGGTCTTACAGGACCTTCATATCTATAATTTCAGATTTAGAGGCATTCCTCCTTCCCTACTGCACTCCTGTAGCCATGCAAACACAGAGAGGAGTCCTGCCCACCTGCTGGGTAACTGGGAGAAGAAATCCCCGGTTTATAGATAAAGCCAGCACCCTGGATAAGAGATACATCATCATGATTATTCATAGGATTAGAGAACAATCCCATCAATTCCCTCCATTGTACCTTAGCAATGCCTGAATATTATTTTCCTGCAACACATTTATCCACCCAAGAACGGAAACAAACGGCAAAGCACAGCGTTGCTAGCAGCGGGATAATGAGGTGTCTTACATACCTACAGATAAGCAAATTCTCCTTTTGCACAAAAAAACATGTTTCCCTTTCTATCTTTGATGAGCTGCTGATGCTGGAGAGGTTCTGCCTGCATCCTTCAGGATGCTCTGCTATGAACTGCACTAACACCCTCAGCACTGCTGACTCCACCAGGATTTACCCACACTAGCAAAAGGGAATTAGAGGAAAAGCTCCTGGTCCTAAACTTTGAAATGTACTTACGTGGAGGAAGACCCCCATAGAGCCAGAGGGAATCAGTTGTGGTAACATCCATACCAACCAAAAGATCCAGCAGATCTGGATCTTCATACCACAGCCCAGCCTGACCCCACCACAACTGGGCAGAGGTCTTCTTTCTCCTCTTGCCTGATTTTTATTTGCTAACACAAGCGATTGTTACCGACAGAAGTCCTGGGTTTAATCAATATGGGTTTTCCAAGCAAATTGGCTTGATGACTAATTAAGCCATTCTACCTCTCTTATTCATTTTAATGATCCTTATCTCCCACACATGGAAACCATTAGCAGCTTTGTTCGTTTGTTGTCAACACGGGCTGGAACTAGAATTCGTCGCTTGCCAAAACCAGCAAAAGATGTTGCTGGAGCTTTGTTCGTTTGTTGTCAACACGGGCTAGAACTAGAATTCGTCGCTTGCCTAAACCAGCAAAAGATGTTGCTGATCCATTGGGAGCCAAATCATGAGTCACTCACAAAGATAAAAGGTTATAGAGAATAAAATACTTACATAGCCACCTCCCTGGCATTATATGGGATTAGGACAGAGTGTATCAGGACATTCTCTACCCTATGCCTGGTCCCCGAGGCTGAGAATTTGAAAACTTTGACTCTTCTTGGGAAAAAAAAAAATGACTTGTAGCATCTCCAGGGTTTGAGAACCTAACAGCTCGAAAACCTTGTTCCCAATGCTTGGGAATATCCAAACTGAGCTTATACCAACGTGTATTCATGCTGAACTCAGACTCGCCAGATGATACAGTTGGCCACAGATGCATTTTTGGGATGACATGTTTATTTCACGAGTAGTAACACCGTAGATCACACCTGTCACCCTGCCCACTTGAGCCAACACGCTGCCTTCCGTGCACTCAAATTCTTGTGCACCACCTCGCAGTGACGATGCGCTGGGATGCAGGGTGGGTTTTTGAATGGGACAATATCTTAAAGTGATTTATTTCTCAGTTGCAGGACGCAGATGGTGATGATGCTGTAAATACTGTAGCGTGTAGGGGACAGTAACTCAGGGAGACGCATCCATCTATACAAACAAGCCATACTTCATTGCTGCCTGCGCGGAGAACTTGGTGCCCGGGCGCTGAAGCATATTTCCAGGTTTGTTGGATGTGAGTTAATGGATGGAGGCGGATTCCCCCAGTGAGATTTATTTAGGAAGGTAGCTAGTATTTGACCTGCGTTTGGACAACTCTTCCAAAGTACTGTGTATGCGTCCAGAACTGCCAGAGTATTAATATTTCACGTATATTGATGGGCCAAACATAACATCACGGTTCACGTCCTTACCTGGTAGGAACCAGTTTGTCATCGGGCTGACAGTCTGGCTTCTGCAGCTGAGTAAATAATTTGTAACAAAGGAGTTCTTTTAAGGTGAACAGTTGGTTTTGTGGGGGTTTTTTTTTTGTTTGTTTGTTTTTGCAGCACTTGCTGTGGGGGATTATCCACATGCACAAATTGATGGAAAATTAAATAAAGCATCATGCATGCTGGAAATAAGTTATATTCAGCCTTTCTGCAAATAATGTGCATAGGGGTGATGCTCATCCCTTGCACTAATATTGCTGAGGTCAAGGTGCCATAATATGTTTGCATGGGGTCTGTTAAAAAAAAATGGTCAAAGCTTCTCTGGTCGGACACTGCAGGTCGCAGTGATTTGTTCTGGTATCTCACTTCACAAGGATAAGCCTGAATCAAGTCGGTCCAAAAGTAGGTCTGGTAAATGATCAGGAAGAAAGAGACTCAAAGATGATGAATGAGGAATAATGAATTTGGAGACTCAGTTGGGCTAAGAGGAAATGCAGAATAAAGAAAAAATATAACAACTTAGCTGGAAAAATACACTGTCAGCAATTTATCTAGTTTATTTTATGAACGTGGCAAGAACAATAATCTTCTTTAACTATGATTACAAAAATAACTTGTCAGAAAACCAATAAACCCCCAAACATTTTCCACATATTCACCACAATAATTTAAATACTCCACTTATGAAAAGTTGCAATCATTAGATTAGGTTTCCAAATGTCCGTCTATGTAATAAAAAAAAAATATTTAATTATAAATTTGGATCTCTCGCAGTCCTTTGTCTTAGAATAAAGGGTTGCAGGATAAAGGGTTGTTGTGGAGGAAAAAGCCTGAAACAAACTCATTTCATTTTCACTTTTCTGTATTAATCGTTTTCATTCACATATCTGGAGGTAATTACAGGCAGAGAAGAGGAATCAAGAATTTAAATAACAACTATTCACTTTATCGCTAGGTGTATTAATTTTCGACAAGTCATTTGCCTGTGATAATTATTTTGGTGATACTGATATACTTTCTTAATAAATCACATAAAATAAATGGACTTGAAAGTTACATCATTTCAAACTAGAAATAAGGTTTTATATGGAAATCGTGAAAAATGGTGAATTCAGTCAGATCACCTAACAGTTCACTGGGCTTTTTTCTTTTTTTTTTTTTTTTCCTATTTTTTCCTGGAATTTTTTTTTTTTTTTTTTTTTTTTTTTATGTCTACATGAGCTATTTATTAGTCACATGGCTCATATACCCTACGGAAAGCTTATGGGCTCAAAGCAGCTTTGATGAATTTTGCATTGCTTTTGCGTTTCATTTTTTTGGCCTGTGTGAGATCCAGGAATAAAAATAAGGAAAATGAAAACAGACATTTAAGGAACGTGAGCAATCTTACTCCGTTTAATCTGCTGGAGTCCAGTTTTCAGCCCATCGCGTAAATAAAGACTCTACATCAAACCTCTCACCGGTTTAAAAGAAAAATTTAGGGTTGATTGTCACATCTGACTCAGTTGGGGGTTTTTTATATGTTTACAAACATAAATTTACAGATGGGTGAAAGACGTGGAAATTTTAATTTTTCCTCTTTCTTGCACCTGGAAATGGGCAGAGTTCAGCTGGGCTGGTGCTGTGTGTGTTCCGTGACACACGTACAATTCAATTTTACTCTCACAAATGTCCACAATAAAGAAATTTATTCTTACACGCTCCTTTGGCATTTGTCCCTTTTGTTGACAAAAAATTACTCTAGTTACTAGAATACAACGAGCTGCTCCAGCTCCAATATAGATATTGGATGGCTGCTTGCAATTAATCCTTGGGAAGGGGAGGGAAAGATGAGCAGAGAAAAAAAAAAGAAAAAAGAATTAACAAATGTCTCAGGAAATTCTCCATTTGGAAATTCTCCAGATATGGCCAAGGGAACTGTATTTATCAACTGCAAGTTATTCACTTGGTCCCACTTACAAAATAATAAACATTTAAAATCTCTCCAGTTATATAGATACTGAAATAAAAGTTCCACGCCAAAACTCTTTAAACCAAACGTCCATAAAGGTGACACGACACTCTGGTTTGAATTGCCAGATGGGCTTTACGAGGGGACAAGAAGTGACAGTCCCGTGCCTGGTGCGTGCCATTGTATTTGCTCCGAGCAAGGAACAATACAGTCACATCAGTGCAGCGTTTAGTCCAGCCTAATGAACCCAGCCACAGTCCTGACTGCAGCTTTACCATTGCTGGCTCTGAATGGAACCATTCAGAGATAGTTAAAATAAAA
>NW_010125799.1:0-3857 GCF_000699245.1 Pterocles gutturalis | reverse complement strand
GCATCCTGTCATTCTTGGCTTGCATTTTGTAGTTTCTTGACGGCATCCTCCAAATTGCTCAGAGGCTAGGATTATAGTGCAGAGATTTCTTAAATAATCTAGTTTGAGCTATTGCAGACATTTATGCAAATAAACATATCTGCTTTCAGGCCTACTTTCACTGACTTTCAGACACATCCTCTTCTGAAAGACTTGCTTTGAGCTGGCTGCACCAGCACTGTGCAGTAGCTGAGAACTTTGCATTACATTACTGGGACCATGTCCATCACAAAATTGCTGAGTGCTCTTTTCAGCTAGGATGAATGACAAGCCTCATTTGGCTTCACTGGACTCCCTCCTTCTTGACTGGGTAAGCTTCCCTCAAGATTCAGCTCTCAGTCTAATTCTGCTCAACTCATGAATACTCAATGTAGGCAGGCAGACTCATCACATCATAGACCCCTGAGGGCAAATTTCTGTTCTTTGACTTTGCTCAGAGTTAAGTGCAAAGCTTTCAGGCAGCTAAGGTTGTAAATTGCAGGCAAAGGCCATTTCCTAGCACTCAATGATCTTTCTTATTCATTGGGATTTTCTACTGAAACATATCGGGAACAACCTCTTTGTGTCGCTAAAGAAAAGCAAACATTGTCATCTCCCCTGTGGGCTCCTTTTATTTCCTCACAAAAGTCTGTCGCTTCTCTTCAAGAATTAGTGTAGCATTTACTTCATTGGTGTTTGAGTACTTACAGCCTCATTTCTTTCTAAATAATGTTTGCATCATTAAGACCCAAGATATTTTACAAACAGGGCTGTCAAAAGCAGTGGCCTAGAATTTATGACTCTCAGCAACAAATAAAAAACCATGTTTTTAAGTAACAGTCTGCAGGGATTTTGCAGGAACTGATTTTGTAAGATATCCAAGAAGCAAACAAAAACGTCAGATATCATAAATAAGGATAAAAAAAACCTGAAGTACATAAGAACTCTATTAGTGTTTCTAGAATACGATATATAGATATCTGCATAGTTTTCTTCAAGTTGCAGTGTGAGTATGCCAGAAAAGATGGATTTACGTAATTGAGCCTACAGTTATGCATATTTCTCATACTTGAGAGGAAACAACCTATCTTTACGCAAAAAAATAGAAAAAAAAAGGTCATAAATTCTTACACTGAGTGGGATTTAGTGTCAGATATACTGCCTTGACAAAAATTAAGTTGGTATTTGCCACAAGTGCTTTCACCCCTATAGAAAGCTTTGCAAAGTCTCATGTGAGTTAAAAAAAAACAAACAACCAAAACCAAAAACAACAACAAAAAAGAAAAGACTGAAGCATCTAATTATTTTTTAATCTTAGTTGTATTTTTTCCTCATATTGCTGATGTACAGAAAAGAAGCATTGTAGGATTTTAATCACAATTTTTCCTTTCTCAAATATACACTGTGTTTCTTCTATAAGCAAGCTGTAGCTTTCAAACTCTTCCTCATGTAAGATGGGGCTGGCAATCACAACCAGTTTGTCCAGTCAGAAAGCAGGCCTGAATTTACAGAACGACATCAAACTGATAATATGTCACTTAGCAGCAAAGGTCTCAGCTGATACTGGCCTTGAATAATAATACACACAAATTTTATTTTATTTTATTTCAAATTCATTGAAATGCACAGGGAACAACATGATCTATTTCGCACGTATCCATCCATTTGCAGTGTGTTTTTTCCAATCTTTCTTACCTGTCTGTACTTTCTGTTCTGAGTGTCACCCCTGGGAAGTTGCCTCCTCACTATATTAGACAATAGCTTTGAAACAACCTACTGTCAGCAGGGTTTTACTGATCGTCTTCCTTTCAATTCACAAAACTGGCTGCTGTAGTTAGCAAGGAAGTGATTTGTGCTCCAGTCAATTCTTTCAATTCTTTGGGGGAATTTTAAATGGGAGCAAGGCCCTTGGAAATACCATCCTCATATTTCTCTAGCTAAAACTGAGCAATTTACCTGCTGCTAGACATATTCCACACACAAATACGAACTTCTCAGTGATTGCGCCCACAGCAGCTCAGCCCTTTACAAAAACATGACTTGCAATCTCCCCTCAAATTTAAGATGTTTTCATTGCACATTATGAATTTTAACTACTCCTTATCACATAGGAGTATTGATAATTTTTATTTTAAAACAACTTGACAATTATAAGCAGGGATTAAATATTCAAAGCCGTGAAAAATTCATTAAAATGAGCAGCATCTCCAAAACCAGTCATACCTTTGTCTGCTGAGAAAAACTGACATAATTGAGATTAAATAATAATTCTGCAGTAACACTTCTAAAATAACTCCATGTGCACACTTTCTTTAGAGCAAAAAGCACATTTATTCTGAAATTTTTGCTTTTCTCCTAAATGTAATCATGCTTTCTGTGTCACACTCCATAGACAAAAAAAAAAAACGCCCATTTTGAATGGATATTCAGCATCACTGAAAAAATATCTGTGTGTCTCTTCCAGAATAGCTTGGCCAATCAGTTCCACTCCAGTCAAGCAGTCTCAAGCACACTTACTTGCAGCAAATGAAAGAATAAAAAAATTAGAACCAGCAGCTGTTCAGATTTTTTTCTTGGGTAGCAAAGATGGCAGGGATTATGTTTTTACTCAGAGTTATGGTGGCTCAGTTGAAGACTATATGTGGTTCCTGTGCAGCATAAGTTCCCTTCCAACTCCTACCATCACAGTGCAACACCACTTCGCAAAAAAAAATCCCATCTTACCACATCCAGCTCAATTTTTACCTGTAAGTCAGCCATAGCACAATTTGCATTTGGAATTTTTCTTTTGAGTGCCATTCCCAGGTTCCAGAAGTACTGTACAACACAGTGAGGAGGGAGGAAAGGGAAGGAGGGAAGGAAATAAAGAAGAGAAAAAGGGAGAGAGAGAAGGAGGGAGGGAGAAAGGAATTACTATTGTTCAAACTATAAGTTTAGTGGTGGGAAACCTTTGTGTCTGCTCATGCAAAAATTATTTACATACAAAACTGTTAGCTTTCCAAGATGCTCTGTATTTGTAATCCCTACTAAAGTCAAAGATTTTCAACTAAAAGCTGTCTGAGATGTGGGGAAGAAAAACTGCCCAGTTCATTACAGGATGAAAAGCAGCAGATCAAATCACCTGACAGTTTTAAACATCTCACCCAGAGTTGCAATTACACAAACTTGATGCTACTATAAAATACAGAAATGTAACATAATTAAAGGAAGAACAGACCTATTCTCTCTTTAAGTCATTCCATCCTCCCCTGAGTCCCTGCAGCATTTGGGTGCATAAGAAGTTTTAAGGAATTAAATGTCTCTCTCCTATTTCACACATAGTGGACACCAAAGGATACATCATCTTACCAGCGTCCTATAGCAAGTGACAATCTCTAATGCCATCCTCTGACATCCACCCTCCCCTTGATTGACTGTACCACTGAACCCAATTACGTCTGTTCAAGAGCACAATCCCCAGTATAGTTGTTATTGTGACTACAGTATAGCTAAGTAAGAGAAGGATCCCTGAATTCCCAGTTTGATGAAATTTAAGAAGTATTACACACAGGTTTGAGGCACGCAAAACTCCTGGCCAATGGTAAACACACTTACCTGTTTCCAGAAACAGCCAGGTCCAGAGGCAGAACCTGATGGAACTGGCATGGCTTGGTCCTTCCACAGTGAGAAACCCTTCTGCAGAAAATCTCACAGTTCAAAGGTGCAGAGAGCTTCGCCAGAAAAACACAGCTCGTGAGTGCATCTCATCTGTAGCCTTCCAAGATGCAACCAGTTGCCCTACAATTTCTTTATCACGGGGCACCAGACACTTTGGCATTTGTATCCATCCATCTTCTTAT
>NW_010125798.1:17947-25117 GCF_000699245.1 Pterocles gutturalis | reverse complement strand
GTGGGGATGGGTGGGTTGTTCCCCTTCCCCCCAGCACTCCCGGTGGTGAGGAGATGTGCAGGAAGAGTTACCGAAAAAGCGGCAGTTTACGATGGGGTTTGTAACCTGCAAAGCTCCAGTTAACCGCAGTTAAAGGGTTTTATTTTTTTTACAAATAGCTCCTAGTACAGACGATTATTGTGGGAATATTGTAGGTCCTTTCCTTCCCGGAGCAACTTTAATCCCTTGACCTCCTTGACAAATGTTCATTAATTCTCTTTCCAACAGGTAAGTGCAGTATGAACCCATTTGACAGATGGGTTGAAGGAAACAAAGAGCAGTGAAATGACTTCTTCAAGACCACAGATCTCAGCGAGCAGGACGTTTGTGTATTGTATTGGGCAGGTGGTCATACTGAATTGTGGAAGGAGTTATCTGGAGTTTAGTTATTCGTCTGTCCAGGGGTACATGAGACCTTTAGCCGCAGTCTCAGCCATGGCAGTGGAGCATCTCTGGGTGTGGATTGTCCCAGTCCATGGTGTGACTAGCCCTGCATACCCATCTCCCAGTACCTGTGAGCCTGTCAAACCCCGCACTCATTCCCTTCTAGAGATGCCTGTGCCCACAAACGGCAGTGCCTACTGGACTCTTAAGCAGGCATATGTATGAATGCAATGCAGGACTAGACTAAAGCTGTGATTGGATGCTAATGATACTAGAAATTGCAAGGAAAGTTAATTATTTTTCTTAGATGTCTATTGTTTCTTTATATGCTGCTCAGTAATTGTGAGAACTCTTTTAAAATTTAGACAACTTTAAAAAAAAAAGCTTAAGCCATTTCAGACCCTATTCTTCCAACACTGGCCAATTTTTGTGGGTTTGCAACCACATTTTCCTTTTTTTTTTTTTTTTTTTTTTGGGGCAAAGATTTTAATTCCAGGGTTGCTGTGGGAAGGACTCCTCACTCAGAGCTACCAAGAGCAAAACTGAGCAAAAGGGCTAAGTGCTGTCAAATGCAGAATGTAAACAGTGGAAAACTAGAGGCAGTGCTTTCTTCTGTCTCTTTTTGGCATAATTACTTGAGGCACTTTTTGTAGTAATAATACTTTTAAGACAGCCAGATAGGTGTCATTCTTAATTCTTTTCCTGTTTTTGGTGTCTCTTTAATACAGTTAAGACCAACTATTGAGATGATTCACCAGCACCATGTTTTCTGCTCCTAGAGCACTGTGGGGCTTCATTTCTGCTCCCAGCTTGGCTGTCTTGGTTTTTTGCCATAATTTTTAATTTTTTTTTATGTTCCAGAAGATAAGTTTCATTTCTACATGCAGTTATAGGTTAAAGCTTGTTTTAAGGAAACTTAATACAAACCAGAGGGCTGATCTCATTTGCACTTGAGCCTTGTTGCATGTCTCTAGTAACACAACAGAGTGTGAAAGTGAGTAAATATAAATAGAATTCACAGTGGCATACTTTACAGCCTATTTGCACCCTGTGCCTCTTATAAAGGAGCCTCACATTTAATAAGCATCTGGTGTCTGGTATTCTTGTTCTCTTTCTTTACATCTTCATTTCATAATAATGCGACTTAAAAAGCTATGTAGGAGGTGACAGAGAAGTCCATGATAACCCACTTGTAATGAGGAAATTATGAGCATGATGAACTAAAAAGGGAGGAGGAGGAAAACATGGAAAGATTGACGAAATGTAATCTGGGAGAGAATAACTCTGAGTTTTGTGTAAAATCAGAGATTCCTGATTACAACAATCATATAATTTTAATTTCCTGTAGCGGTATCTTTGGGCTAGGTTTTTAACATGCTAGGTTTGCAGAATACCCATCTAGATGCCTGTTGGCATTTTCAGTACCACCTGGGCACTTAACACTCTCTGAATCTGCCTTTTAGATAGCTGAACTACATATAATTTAGCTCCTGAGGCTCGTGGTGTTCTCAAAAAAGTAATTGGACTTGTATGGCTATAACCAATGAAGGTGTGGGTTGCGATGCTATTCCTTATAGTCTGTCATTTGGTTTGTTGCTGTGCTATTGCTGGTATTCAAAGTAACCAATAAAGCAAATAAAAATAGGATGCCACATTGATGCAAGATTTCCTGTAAAATATTTTAGAACAGAGCTAGCAAGTCTGAATATTTCCTGCAAGTCAGATTATCCCCACAAAGAAAAAGTTCTGCTGCCATGCTAAACAGGTGAACGGATTAGAAAAAGGTGGTCCAGCAGGTGACTCTGCGATTCAGCAGCACTGCATCATCTAAAGGCGTGTGGGAAAGCAGACCCCCCCAGATGCAACCCTGTGAATTGCCCAAGCTATGTGCTGTGTGGAGATGCTGAACTAAATAATTCAGACATGATCCTAGGTCAGCTGAGGTGGAAATGAGTGGCTGTGTGCTTTTGTAGTGACACAAAGCAACTGTGAGCAAAACTGCGCAGGCTTGGAAAATGCATACTCAGATGATGACGTTAATATTTTTTTAATTGTGCAGCCACAGCCGAGCACTGTGGTCCACTGGTGTCCCACTGCAAAGAGGTTCTCGGGTGTCAGGGTTTTTCCAGGAAAAGCATCTCTGTATGTGCAGCTTCACTGACTGCTTTAACTATTTAAACAAGAGCTGAGTCCTCAAGTTGCGTTTGTTTTTATTTTGAGAGGCCCAAATTCCTTTTGCAGGTTCCTCTGGAGATGCATGAGTCAGTGCTGAGACTCAGGTCCTGCACTGCCTTGGTGCAGAGCTGAACATCCACAGAGAGCTGTAGATGCAGGTGAACCAATAGGTGTTATAACCCTGGTCTTTCTTATGGTTAAGGATTTTTCTTGGGGGGGAAGATGAAATTAAGCCATTTCCGAATGAGATGCATGCACTAATGGCACGTGAGAACTTTCACAGCGTGTTTGTTGCTACAGCCAAAGTTTAAATCTGCAGCCGTGGAAGTTGTTGGAAGCCTTACTTGCTTATTGCCTTACAATGGTATGCAAAAAAGTCTCTTCAAGGACTCATCGATTAAGTTATGCACTTAGGTTTTTCCCTTGCGATAAATCATCTTATTCTGTGCTACTGCTGACAAATTCACACTGGAGTCTGAAATTTGCATCTTGAAAAGAGACTGTAAAAACATGGTAGGACAACACGGGGTTAACTTGGGGAACAAACTAGCTATTCTTTATAAAAGGGCAGGGCCTGATTTTCATTTATGTGGAAACTCCTGTGTATAGCTGTGGTAATGAAAAGAAGCCACAATTTAAACAAGAATCAGGATGTTAGCAGTCATAATTGTTTGGTACCTATAAACAATTACAACAGCTTTAGCACCAGCCATGAATTGCCAAGCTGCAACATCAAGCTCTTAAGTTTGACACAAAGATTAGAAGTAACTAAATGGTTATTGCTAACCCTAAGTATTAAGAAATCGTGGGCCAGACCTCCAAAATCTCAAGGCTGTTCTTAAAATGTTGTGATTTGAAAGTGTTCATCTGATATTTTAAAGAGGGTTCATTTGAGTTCACTTGATGTACCTTCTGCCTTTTTAGGCCATAGAAATCACAAAGTGCAGACATTTATTTAATTTTTTTTAATAAACAGAAGCTGAGATTTGGTTGCATATTTATAGGACTACAAGGCCCAAGACTCTAAGATGGCATGAAGTATCATGAGACTTGTGGTATGTGCCTCTGAGAGTTGGCAAGACTGTAAAGAACTTATTTTTATGGCCAGACTGGTTAAGAGATGACTCTGGTTATATGGGAAGAGCTGAACCTACTCAGTAAGGCAGGGCTCTTTTCAGAACAAAACATTTCGCTATGTTTATGCTTGTAAAATGCAACAAGTCGCAAAGAAAATGTAGGTCAAGTGAGGCTCATAGCAAGGCAGTTACAGTGTTAGTCTTAGAGATGCAGCTTAGGTGATGTTACAGTGGTGTTTTCTTTCAATAAGTGTAAAGCTGCATCGCTGGCAGGTTATTCACCACTGAACAGGAAAGCAACATGCAAGCCTTATGTTAGGGACCGAAACATCTTTTCCCTGAATGTTAGTTAAGCGTCAGAGGGACCCTTCTCTTTCCTTGTTTAAGCCTAACCTACTGTTTATAGCACAGTAAAAAGCCGCACGGCACTTTGGGGAATTGCTGCTGTGCAAAAAGAGAGATGTAAGAGTCTCCAAACAGTTTTGCAGTATTACACTTACTGTGTAGCAGACTGCCTAAGACAGTTCTGTGCACAAAGTCTTCAAAAAGGAGGTCTTCAAAAGTATGCATTAGTTTGTGCTGCCTGCTGTCCTTGTGTGCAAGAGGCTTCCACCATTGCTCACAACCAACCTTGTCACAGCACAATAAACATCACTTTTGGGAGAGGCTTCACATAGCCAGGCTGGGGGACGCGCATCTCCAAAGCAAGAGCAAGACAAGAGGAATATCCCAAATGGGTTTAAATGTGCCTGCCTGGGAGGAGAAGATCCGCATCTAGGAGGAGTAAACCTCAAAACAGGGAGAGAGGCATTAAGTGTCAGGTTGTTGTGAGTGCCCAAATGTCTTTCCTTGGCTCTGTGTCTAACCTGCAGGTATATTTCGCATCTTTTCCTTTGCATCATCAAGAGAAATAAACCAAGTTGCACCTCCAGGGTCACATCAACCTTGCACTAATGCCAGGAAGACAGAGAGATGCTTTAGCTCTTCCTGAGGGCTTCATTGTAGTGGATGATGCAGAAGAAGAGAAAACCCAACGTGACTTAAAGGGCTGATGTCAAACAAAAACACCTTCATTCGTAAAATGTGCATGCACAAGGCATTCGTACCCTTCGTTGCTGGTGCAGTCATAAGGCGTTTTCTCTTCTGGATCGATTTCCCTGCTTTCTGATGCATCATGTTAATAAAATCAAGGTTCCTCGGAAGTGTGGCTTCTGAAACAGCTTGTAGTGCCTATCCCCAGTGCGGGTCTGCGCTGCAGGAGGCCCAGTGTACTTTGGCAGATGTTTACAACATGTCACCTTATAAAATTACGTGGAAAGGCCAGTGTGAGTTCCTATTAATGCCTTTTCTTTCTTGTGTTGCTGTTGGCTTTCAGCACGTATGGAGCGAAAGTGAGGACTGCTTACCTTTTCTGCAGCTTGCACAGGACTACATATCGTCCTGTGGTAAAAAGACACTCCATGAAATACTGGAAAAAGTCTTCAAATCCTTCAGACCTGTAAGTGCCTCTTTTTTACTTCTAAAATTTTGACAGTTACCTGTGACTTTTAATAGGATAGCACTGGATGGAGCAAGGTGGTTTTTCTTCTGCAGGGATTTACATCTCCAGTCAGCTGCCTGGGCGTTAGCACATAAGCTACTATCAGGCAACTGGGAATAGTTTCAGTTGTTTCTTGGAAGCCAGCTGCCTTTTTATTTCCATCTCTGTGTTTGAGAGGATGAGATTCCTGCACAGGGTGGGAGGCCAACTGGTGCAGGAGCCAGTGGCGGTGGCTCCTCAGCTGCGCAGAGGCTCCCATCCTGCTGAGGCAGCGCCGACTCCCAGGAACGGGATGTGAGTCAGCACCATGGGACTTTATGACAGAGTTATTTCCTGGCACTGGAATTGAGGATTTTTGCAAGGATCTGAGTAGCGAGAATAAGCCTCTGGGAAGTGGGAAATACAGCTTCTCCTCAGAGTGGTTTGTTTTATTTTAGGGTTGGCTTTTTTTTTTCCTGACAAGTGGTCCAGATTTTGCTGTTAGGATGGTTGCCGCTTGGTATTTGCCAATACCGGTTTGGTCACTGCTCAAGAGGAAGTTGGAGCAGAAGCTGGATTTTGTGGGGAGGGGATGTGTATTTTTCTGTTTAGCTGATACTCAGCTTTCTCCGTCCTTGTTTAAGATTTGGGTCAAAGCCTGGGTTGCATCAGGGTGAGGTGACTTAGGCTGGCCATTGTCCTTCATTTTTTCCAAATCCTCCCATTGCACAGACTCTCCTTTTGAGAGCCTGGGGCTGGGTAAGGGGCTGGTGCAAAGCAGAACAGAGGTTCATTGCCAGAGCCATGCTCCCATGATGTCCATGGGAAAGCTGACTGATAGATGTTTTTATACTCAACTGAAAATGCAGACAGTTTTCCCTCCTCTCTTTTTCTGGCTGAGCAATCAAGAAGACTGAAAACATATCCCAAGTATTTAGAGCAACAGCAAGGGCCTGGAGTGCCAATATGAAAACACTGTCTCTCTCTGTTTTACACCCTTGCATTGCCTTACTATGGACCACCACAGCTGGTCAACATAAAATAGCGTAGTTTTAAAGAATCCTTTGAGGGACTAGAAATAAATAGAACAGATGCACACTTTTCTTAGAAAGGACTGGAAATCTGATCTGTCAGTACAGCTGCTTGTATTTGTGAAAACATGCAAAAATATAAATATGTTTCCCAGAACAATATTCAGCTCTTAGATCTTCATAGCTATTTTCTCCTGCTCAGAAAAGCTGTGTCTTTGAGGAGAAACTTCCATTGGTTTAACTAAAGAGAACTTCAAAAAGACTTAATTAAATTAAACAGATCACTTATTTCATTTAAACCACATTTATTTCAGCATAGTTTAAGTTGCTGAGAAATAGGCTTCAGTCAAACCCAGTTAAGTTACTCTGCAGAATAAAAACGTTCAAAGCGAGGGGAACCATTATGCTCCTTTAGTCTAGGCCCTTTGTTAATACATCACATTTCACCCCGTGTTTCCTGCAACTGAGCATATAAATTGTGGTTGAGCTGAAGCTTATCTTTTCCAAAGAGGCCCAGCCTTGGTGTAAAGACTTCAGGTGACTCAAAGGATACAACATTGCTGGGCACTTTTTCTTCTCATTGTTAGTCATGCTCCTGTGAAAAACCTTTGTTTACCATCTGCATTCTTCTGGTTTTTCTTCCTAACTGTTGAGTTTCATGATGCTTTTGTCTGCTCAAGAACGGCAGCATCAATTGTCAGAGACCTCTTGCAGACTGTAGTCAAATACCTCTTCATATTCTCTTGGATGTATCACAAAGATTAAGTTTCTCAGATTCTCCTTTGACCTAGTATTGAGAGATTTGCATCAGCATAACAAAACCAAGTTTATAATTCGGGGTATGGTTGTGTGTAGACAAGTCTAATGAGGAATGTATTGACGTTATTGTAAATATTAAAAGTAGCATGTGCACGATAGGATAGATTTTAGAAAGTGAAGGGTATTA